>NW_019396269.1:441054-468743 GCF_000591075.1 Eurytemora carolleeae | reverse complement strand
GGGGGCTTAGCCCCCATAGCCCCCCCCCTGAATACGCCTCTGAATGTCATCTTTCTATGAAATATTTTAATTAAGGATTTTCTATTTTTTCCCAGGCACAAAAATAATAATTGCATCAGACTCTTAATTAAGATTTGTTTCTTTTTAAAGACCATTTTTTGTTAAACAATGAAGAGGTGTTCCTGGTTTTTAAAGAAAGATAAATAATTAAAAAAGAATAAATAATCATTTAAACCACCTTGGGCGAGGTATTTCAATTCAGGTCATTTATTCAATTCTATTTTCGTTGTATCTTTCATTCCTTGATGCTTCTATTTATGAATTTCCTATAAGGGAGGCCGACCCCCCCAGGAGCTCAGGTATAGGGGCCCGTAGGCCCATCCCCCCCTTTGGTCCACCTCTGGTCACTTTAAGCTTAAAGCTGGACATTTATACCTACTATCTGAGTCCTTAGGCATTCTGCGCCTGAATGCCTTATTTTGCCTATACCAGACTAAATCTGTAATTAGACCTACTTCCAGTCATTGGGTTTCAACATTCTATAGCTCTTTAAAAACCCTTAAATAAAAGGAAGCAGATTAGACAATTTTAAAAAGATTTTTGCAGAGGCCCATTAAAAAAATTGCATATTTTCAATTTTCCTTGAATACACTGATAACCAGAAAACTCTGGAATAGATAGACGACTTTATAGAAATACATAAGTGTAATTGATGTTGTTACACAGCCATTTGTTTTATAAAACACTAGTTAAGTGAAGTGGGTCTGTTTACACTGCACAATTGCTGTGCTTCATGCTCATGTAACTATTTAAAGTCCTAACTTGAGTCTAAAAGTTGTCTTCCTATTCCAGAGTTTTTTGGTCATCACTGTACATCATCTAGGGTTAAAAATTAAAAAATACCACTTTCAAATCTGAAACTAAAGAGTGAAGAGTTTAAAAATATTAGTTATTTTTTTTTCTGTTTTCTGTATATTTAGTTCTGTTTAAAGAAGACATATACTAGAACATGTATAAGATAATTGGATTCAAGGGCGCATACAGAAATAAATCTAGAGGGGCGAAATCTTGCCACCCTTCCTAGAAGCTCCCGGGGGGGGGGGAGAATTTGAACTGTAAATTCAAAACATTTAGCTTCTTGGATACCAGGCATAAGTATAAGATACTTTAAAGGTACACATACTATATAGTCCAATTAAAACTAGCAGAAAAAGCATTGTTTCTAAAAAATCGACATCCTAAAATACTGTTTGTTATGTTAGTAATAATTATAGTTTTAAAACTATGAGATAGTAAAAGACATTTTTTTAACTGAAAAACTCAACTTAAACTTAAATTCTATGAGATGAAAAAAAAGACAAAGGTCCAGAAAATAATTATGACTTGCAAAAGTTTCTGTTTTGAAAAGTAAGTAGGAGTACAATTGTAATCTTTATAATAAAGTTTTTCGTTTATTTATATGTTTGCTATGTCTGGCCAAACGACTGAATCAAATGGGCTGAATTTTAGTGAGGAAACTCATGGATACCCTCGGGGATGACATTAAGCTAAATAAATTATAATTTTTTTGTTTTAATTCGATTTTTTAAATTCCACGGGCAACGCCTGGCACTTCAGCTGGTTTGTAATAAAAAGAAAGATTACAAAACAGCGGTGCAATGAATAAAGTAAAAAAAATCCAAATTAAAAAAAAAATCTAAAAAATGGTCTTTTACTACCTCCAAACTCCAGCCTTTATGGCTTGGTATTTAAAGATAATAGTTTTACTTCGCTATCCCTGATAGCGCCCATCAGATTAGAATGAATGTGCATTCTAAATAGATCTTTTATTCAGACTCTGAGACTTCTGTCATGGTGGCTCTGCTCCACGTATACAATCTTCTTAGTGCACTGAATGAACAGCAAACTATTTTTTTATGTTCTTCACTCTTGAGTTTAAGATTTGAAAAGTGTGAAAGCTCTGAGTTCTAGGAGGGCTACGCCCCCACCCCTTTACAGGTCTAGGTGGCACTGCCCCCTTGCCCCCCCCTTTGTAAACGCCCTTGATTGGACTGTATTGACTCAGGGGCGTAGGAGGGCTTTTGTTTAAACGGGGGGCACAATTTTCCCCCCCCCCCCTCCCTCCAGATTTATTTCTATGTACGCCCTTTATATACATACAAACAATGTGAAAAATATTCTAACTTCTTATATTTTGTGTAGACAATTCAAAATTAGTGAACGTGAAATTAGTGAATAGTAATTAGTGAACGTGAAATTAGTGAATAGTAATTAGTGAAATTATTATAAACTTTTTCTTTCACCCAATATAAATTTGAGCTAAAAACTAAATTATGAAAATATATAAGGGTACCAACAAAAACATTAAATTCAGGGAAAAATGAATTTTCACTGTCACATTATAATTACTAGTGTTGTTAACACATTAGAAAATAATCTACATAAAATAAAAGTTATTGTTAAGCTAAAATTACTAGTTTTCATACCAAAATTACCTAGATTTTAAAACCTAATTTTTATTTACTTGTATGTAAAAGTGTTAACATTTTTTATTTTTCAGATAGAAATAAAAATTGCCAAAACACGCGAATCACTTAAATTTAAAGAAGAAACAAAAAAATCTGCATACTTCTATAGTCATATAAACAGAGGCGTATTCAGGATTTAGTGTTCAGGGGGGCTTAAAAAAGTGCCTGAAGGGCAAATATTTTTTGGGGTTAGCTCTGGAACAATTTGAGCCCCCCCCCCCTGGATTGCTCAAACTAACCTAAAACAGGGGCTGTTTTCTAAAAATGAAGTACCACAATGAATTACCTGACAAAATTTTGACATTTTTATGCTTTGAAAAAAATTTACAAATTTACATATATCACTGCCGCAAAAATCTTCTCTGATAATTAAAAAAAATGAACCGCGCGAAATTTGAAATTAAGCAATATTATAAAAAATATATAATTATAAGATCCAAAAACATTAAACAGAAAACATATACTATAGAGGGGGCGGGGGGGGGGGTGCTCAGTTCATTGCTCAGTTCAATAGCTATAGCATGGGAATATTTAAATGAATTCATGTTTATTGTTCTGATAAGCCAATGAATATCTAAATGAATTTATGTTTATTGTTCTGATAAGCCAATGAATATCTAAATGAATTTATGTTTATTGTTCTGATAAGCCAATGAATATCTAAATGAATTTATGTTTATTGTTCTGATAAGCCAATGAATATCTAAATGAATTTATGTTTATTGTTCTGATAAGCCAATGAATATCTAAATGAATTTATGTTTATTGTTCTGATAAGCCAAAGGATTTTCATCTTCTCTCTCTCTCACATCTTCCATCAGTTCTTCTCTGGAAAAAAATATCAATAAAATTTGGAACTTTTTCAATCCGTTTGTTTTTTTACTACCAATAATTATTTTCTGCTCATCAAGTAATTTTATTTGAATGTTATGTACTGTACTATTGCGCTTTAACTGTCATTTTTAATTTGTGCAAAAAATAAACGTCAAACGCCAGAATTCTTTTGTGTTTATATCCTTTTTGCGTATATACTTTATGAATGCCATATGCTTAATATAATTGCTCACAAGCATATACATAATTTATAGAATATATCCTCCCTGTAGAATATATCCTTCAGTAACTAACCTGTATAGCCACTAATGTATCCTACCCTGCTCAGAAGAATATATCTTTCCTGTAGAATATATCCTTCAGTAACTAACCTGTATAGCCACTAATATATCCTACCCTGCTCAGAAGAATATATCTTTCCTGTAGAATATATCCTTCAGAAACTAACCTGGTAGCCTCCGATATATCCTTCCCTGTTCCGTAGAATATATCCTCCCTGTAGATTTTATCCTTCTGTCTAGCTGTTCCATGCAACTAAAAGGCAAGATATCATTTTTACAATATAAGCAATTTTCACAATTCTAAAAAAAACTCTTTTAAATTGACTTTAAACGTAATTTTAAGTGACCTTTCATAGGAAGTTGATTTCAATGTTGTTGTTTTGAAAAATTTATACTTCTATTTTTGATTTCTCTACAAAAGTGACTTGCGCATTTTTGCTTTTACCTTATCCCATAGTTCTACGTTGAACCCGAAGTTGACATGAAAGTACTGATGATGATTATCATGGAAAATACAATCAGGCTGCCAGGGCTGGAACCAAAGCCTCTAAAAAACAGAGTTGCAGACCATAAATCATGTTTGGAACCTTTCTTCATGATTATTTTTCAGAAATTGCTAAATGATAATATCAGAAAATAGTTTACCTTGAATGTTATTCCTGAATGATCGATGATTCCATGATAGTAAATATATCCCAGCATACCACAGTAAACAGCTAAACAACATTTTAAATTTTAAAATATTTTTCTAAAATGTTTATAAAGAAAAAGTTATATTTTTACCTGCATGAATTGGAATAACAAACATGGGCATGATGTAAATACCTTGAATACTATAAAAAAGAATTACCAAATATTAAATTTTGTCAATAATTGAAATTATGAACATTTTTACACTTCTATACATAATTTACAACAAACAATAATTTTTTTAAATGTGGCTATTAAACCTTGTTAGTAATTAAATTAGGAAATCAACTAAATTTATTTTTTAACACATTGAGTTAAGACATTTTTCTTCAGCTTACAGTGGTCAGCGTTATATCAATACAATGAAGACGATTGTTCTATTTAAGTTTTGTTTTCCAAGCTTTATGAAAATTAAACACTGAAAGCTTGGTAAAAATCACAAATTGAAATCGATGTCGTTTTCCTTGAATTGATTTATGCGACGACGACTGCATAAAAATACAAGAAATCCTTGGTAAATAATTTTCCTTAAAAACTCCACCGGGTGAATAGCTGTTACTGAAAAAGCAGTTGGCTGCTTGTATGTGTGATGGAGCTTGTGGAAATGCTAAAAACAAAATTATTATTTTTTTTAATTATATTTTTTTTTAATATTTAACCTTGTACAGAAACGGCATGTGGTAGACTCTATGGTACCAGTAGGTGATGTAATCCTAAAAATAATACTATAAATAAAAATAATGATGAGAACTATTAAATGGACAGGAGCTGAGTTAAATCGATTCAACTGAGTTACAATAAGTTTACCAATCACTTACTGTCTAATTCTTAAAATGACAAAATGGCTTAAAATTTTAATTAATTCAAATCAGATGCAAAAAAAACTTTCCTTTAATCATTTGATTAAAGATATTCATGGGAGGGGAGATTAGGTTAAAAGAAAAGTTGCCAGGGGCAAAAATTGAGACCACAGGAGTTGAGTCTTTGCCACAAACTCTTATTTTTTAGTCTTTATCTCTTTTGAATTCAATGTTGCAGAACTTAAATATTTTAAACTATTAATTCTATTAGATCAAATAATCTACGTTTGAAATATCAAAGAAATGCACCATCAGAATGCATAGTTATACGGATTAGATAATTTGAGTTTGTGGCAAAGACTCAAATCCTCTAGCTTAAAAAAAACTTTCGTTCTTTGATACAAAAAGGTTTCTTCTCGTTGATTGCCGAAACCTTTGTATTCTGCAGACATTATTTGGACTAAATTAAAATTAGTATAGCATGCTCTTTCACCCATCCCCAGTCCCCTCCCCCGGAGAGAAATTAAATATTTTTATAAAACATACCGTAGATAGGAAAGCAATAGGAAGCTCCAAGATTGACCACAGATATCCATACTTTCCAAATTCATAATAAATAGTTGTATATCCACCATTCATAACCCAGGTAGCCAGGAAAGATGATAGAATACTAAATAAAAATTCTAAAATGCTTTTTAAATATCTAAAAAAAAATGTAAAATATTTTCTGACCTTCCTATTGTTAGTGAGAACAACCCAACAATAATTTCGTGGATTTCTTCCTAATATATAAAAAGAATAAAGAATTTATTTTGCAATACAGTACATTTCTACAAAGCCAAAGATTTGAAAAATGCATGCGCCAAGTGTAAAATTGTACCCGGCTTTTTAGGGTCAATAACTATTTCCCTATGTTTGATCTATAAAAAAATGTTAACTCTCTGATCTTTCAAGTTTACCTTTGCTGACAACCATTTGTTTGGTTGGCACTTCCACTCCTCAGGGGTATCCTTCTTCCCAACATAGTATTTAAACTAAACAAATATCGAATATTAAAGAAATTGAGTCTTTAACACAAACTCTGATTTTCTAATCTTTGCAACCCAATGTCGTAAACCTTCGATATTTCAATCTATGCATTCTTTTAGATGAAATACCTAAAGTTTACAGGTTTACACGATCAGCTTAAAAAGATTTAAGGATTAGACAATTTGGGTTGAGTGGCGATCCATAAATTATAAAAATAAAACATTATTTAACAGCTTCCTCTTAGTTTTTTTTCTGTGAGCCGTTAATAATAATTGATTATAATAAAAAAAAAATTTTAAATTATTTTTCTTTATAACTTAAATGTAAAACGTAAAAAACAATATTTTTAGGATTATTTAATGTTAAGAAATGTTGTAGAAATATGTACAGGGAATATGTACACTGTACACTGTACACTGTACACTGTACAGGGAATATGTACACTGTACACTGTACACTGTACACTGTACAGGGAATATGTACACTGTACACTGTACAGGGAATGGATATTTTTCAAATATAATATTGTTACAGATAAAATATATTTACGTGTAGAAATCCTCCAATACCAAAGAAGAATAGATATGAGACAAAAGTTTTCCTTTACAAAAATATAAAACTTTCATTTTAAACGTATAGATTTGGTTTTAATATTTTTTAAAGTTCCACCTGAGAACGTTTATAGTGAGCAAAGAACATCAGCCAGTCCCCTAAAGTAATAATATATTTTATACATACATAATGCACACATTTGTCGACCAAAAAGGCACACAAAATGTCACTTAGATTTTCTTAAGATCAAATGTAAAATCTTGTTTACTAGTCTTAGTAAAATCTATATTTCATAAGAAAAATTGCTGAAAATTAACAGCTTTATAATTAAAATTATTCTCTTAATCTTTCTACAATGGGGAATTGTTTTTAATAGTGCTTATTATCTCATATTTTTAGCAACCAATAAGAGATTATTTTTTTAGATTTTTTGCGCCTTAACTGTTGATGGGATAGAAACCGTCTGATTAAATTACAAAAGTCTCAACCCCTGGAACCGAATTTAATGTATTTGCGGGGTCGCTGAACTGCCTACCGCCGGTTCAAATTTGAATAACCAATTCAAATTTTCCTGATTTTTCATTTTTGAATCGGTGGTTAAACTTTGAACCGAGAATAGGCAGTTTAAATTATCAAATGCGGCCCCAGGTAGTCATAAGCCCTGTCTAACCTTTCATTGTGATTCCCATGATAAAGACAAGAGCACACATGCATCCACTGGAGATATATTCAGGGATAGTGGTCCAGTCTTTATCCAGGTTAGGGTTAACTACATCTCCTAAACCTACCACACCTCCTACCTGGATATGTTTATACAAAAATATATTGTAAAGGGACTGTCCTTGTAATTTCATGTAAAGAGGGCCTTTATCTGATCAGTAATTTGTAAGATATCGGCGTTTTTCTAGCTTCCAGAATTTCTCACATTGTTCCTGCAGACAGAAGATCAAATTGAGACCGCAAATAAAGATAATCGGTCTTTTAAAGAGAATATAAAGTATAACTTATTCATATTTGATCAGACAAAACTTTTATTGGTGCTTTTGTGAGTCGAACATAACCATCTATATATGTATACAGTCTACAGTCCCTTCAAGATATTTTAGGAAATTACGTCTATAGTCCCTTCAAGATATTTTAGGAAATTACGTCTATAGTCCCTTCAAGAAATTTTAGGAAATTACGTCTATAGTCCCTTCAAGATATTTTAGGAAATTACGTCTACAGTCCCTTCAAGATATTTTAGGAAATTACATCTACAGTCCCTTCAAGATATTTTAGGAAATTACGTCTACAGTCCCTTCAAGATATTATAGGAAATTACATCTACAGTCTACAGTCCCTTCGAGATATTTTAGAAAAAACTTCCTTTACAATTAATTCATAAATAAACGTCATCTTGCTTTCCGTAAATAAAATAAATAAATGATTTTTTTTTTGTTAAAAATAGGTTTTTGTCGTAATTTTTTAAGAAATTTGTCCAGATCTTTGTTGACAGATAACAGCGACACGCTAGATAAATCCGGATAATAGGCCGGTTAGGATTTTGAAAGGGGTGTTTATTATCCCCAGACGATTCTTTCCCTAATATTTAACGAAATTCACTTATGCTTCTTATGAAAATATTTTGCTTAACTTTAATGATTTCACAACAACGAAATATTTTAAGCTCCGTCGGAGGAGGACAATGGAATTTGCGGGCTGAAAATTTGGTTTGGCTGTCTCCGACAGGAGATTCCAGTATAAGACGACATTTTATAGAGGTTTTGAAATTAATGGTTAACAATCTTATTTTGATTTGAAATTATCATTTACATAACAGTAAAGACATGGATACTTGAAGATTTCGAGATTGTCTAACATTAAGATAGAGATATGTGAGATCTATAATATGTTTATTTGAATATTTTATTGGAAAATTAAACACATTAACTGATAAATATCTTAATAACAAAGAATAACAAATCAGAATTTAGCAATGATTGTTTATAATCAAATTGTTAGCACAACTTTCAGCCATGGTGGCATGCTTTCAAAATGGCAGCCATAGAATATTTTATACCTTTTTTTTAGATATGCCTCTACCTTCCTCACCCTGCCTCTTGGTCCCATTAGACCCCTGGACCTCTCCGCCATGCGGCGGAATCTTGCACATTATCTCCTGTAAAGCTAGATATATGGCGGTTAATGAATTGAATACAATTAAACCCTAAATAAGCCATGGATCGAAAGAAATTATCAAATGTCTATTTGGCAATTTTTCAATTGGTTTTATACTATTTCACGTAAGTCTCAGTATTTGCGTAAATTAATATATAGCCATGAATATGCGGGAACAGTTAAAAAAAAAACTAAATATCTGCAACATTCTATTATCAGAAAGTGAAGAATACGACATTTGATCAATTCATTCGATGAATGGCTTATTTAGGGTTTAACTGTTTATATATATATGAGGTGCTAAAAATGTTGCATTGAAAAAAGTTGGAAAAATTGGTATTTTATAGGGAAATATGAAATTTTTGGTATTTTATAGGGAAATATGAAATTTTTGGTATTTTATAGGGAAATATGAAATTTTTGGTATTTTATAGGGAAATATGAAATTTTATACAGTGAAACCCTTAATAACGAATACATCTGAAGAATTTATCAAATGTCGTCTTGACAATTTTTCAATGAGTTTTATACTATATTACGTAAATTTCAGTATTTGCGAAAATAAATAAATAGCCATGAATATGCGGGAACAGTTTTAAAGAGTTCCATATAATCATTTAATTAAAAAACTAAATATCTGCAACATTCCATTATCAGAAAGTGAAGAATACGACATTTGATGAATTCTTTCGATGTATTCGTTATTAAGGGTTTCACTGTAGGGAAATATGAAATTTTATAGGGAAATATGAAATTTTTGGCTGATACTTTTTAGGAAATATGAAAGATTGTTTACTAAAGCTAAGAATTATTTGAAAAATATGAAATAATTTTGGTTTCTTTAGTTTATATTTAAAATTGAGTTTTGAAAAAAAAACATAAAAAATGTTGTAATTTTCAATTTTGTGAATGTAAAAATTCGATCTTCTGACTTTATTTATTAAAACAAATTCGTACATTTCGCAATAATATAGCATGTTCAAACTAAACTAAATTCTTTCCATTTCCGTCAATATTTTGACGAAACAATGAAGAAAAATTATAAGAATACAGAGTTTATCCGAACTTATAAAGAATACTCAGGGATAAATCAACATGTACCTTGATAAGTAAACTTTATAGATTAAACTTAAATATTAGAAATTCAAAGCAATCTGTACTTTTAGAGTAACAAAGAAATAAAGTATTACAATGAAAACGTCGAAACATATATTTTATTAAATATAATAATAATATNCCTTTGTTTACCCAGCTGCCTTATATCTCCATGACACGATATTTAAGCGTCGAAAGGGACTGTTCCATTATTTGAGTTATTATTTTAATGATGTCCCTCCCATATCAACATAATGAAGAATTTGTTTAACGCTGTATTACATATGTTACTGCAACCTTGCCACTTCTCAACTTCTCTATGTAGTTTCATGCAACAGAAAGATTAACAAAACCAAGCTTGCACAAGTACAAATAAGGATTTCAAACCCTTTTTTCTGATTAAAAACTGTAAAAGTTAAAGAAATAAAGTGTAATGTAATCTTTAGATTAATGTGTTACATATGTCATAATATCGAAATTTTCATAAATACCTTTGTTAACTGTTCTTGAAACAATTTCTTTAAATATGATCAATACCAAAAAAATTATTTATTTCATGCGCATTATACGGATCAAAGAACTTCTATAAAGAACTATAAAGAATTTCTAGATCTCAGTAACGCTAACGCTAAACTAAGTTGTATTAATATATTTTGTCGAATATTTCAATTAGATAATTGATACAAAATGTGATAATGTTTATTCATATGAATCTTTTGAACCAAAAAAAATAGGCTTTTGTTTCGAATTAAAGAAAGAATTACTTACTTACTGAACACAAACTTTGAATCTTTTTTAATCCATGAATCTTTGCAATTTGATGTAATTGTAACATTTAAACTATAATTTCTTCTAAATAAAAAAAATCTTAGATATTAAAGGTGTACTTAATTAGGTTACGATTAGATTAGATATATGAAATGGATTTTTAAAAGTTTGCAGCATATGATCAATGATCATTTAATTTCACTTGAATTTTTTTAAACAGAGGTGACACCTCGGTGAAAATGTATTTGCAGTTATTCATCCACAACAAAACGAAATGTAAGTCGTCTTCCTTCAATTAATATAATTGATTTGTGTTTAGTTGAGAGACCGGAGATATTTTAACCATGGTTAAAATCGGAGTCTAACCACGCTAAAATCAGTGAAGACCTCAAAATTTTCCTTGTTATTAAATTACAAAATCCTTATAGCGATGTTTCTTCAATTAAAAATCCAGTTACCTGAAAACTAAGACGACGTTTATACCCGGAGTCTAACACACTCCACAACAAAGATTACCCATCTAAATTCTAAATTATTTCTTATTTAAATGTTTGATATTATAAACAAGTTGCAGTTTTGAACTAAGTGCTTCAGAAGATTATCCAAATTTACAACAAAGCATATATAATAGACAACAAACCATATTAGACAGCAAACCATAGTGGACAACAAACATAGTAGACAATAAACCATATGGTAGACAACAAACCATAGAAGACAACATACCATATGGTAGACAACAAACCATAGAAGACAACAACCCATACTCGACAACAAACCATACTCGACAACAAACCATACTCGACAACAAACCATAGTTGACAACAAACCATATTAGACAGCAAACCATAGTGGACAATTAACCATAGTGGACAACAAACCATAGTGAACAACAAACATACAGTGAAACCCTTTATAACGAATACATCGAAAGAATTCATCAAATGTCGCATTCTTCACTTTCTTTTTTAAGATCTAGATATTTATTATCATCTTATTTAAATTGTACAAAATGGTTTACATGTGTTCACTAATAAAGCTTAACGACAACAAAATTCTTCACTTTCTGATAATGGAATGTTGCAGATATTTATTTTTTTAATTAAATGATTATATGGAGCTCTTTAAAACTGTTCCCGCATATTCATGGCTATTTATTTGTTTTCGCAAATACTGAAATTTACGTAATATAGTATAAAACTCATTGAAAAATTGTCAAGACGACATTTGATAAATTCTTCCGATGTATTCGTTATTAAGGGTTTTACTGTAGTAGACAACAAACCATATTAGACAGCAAACCATAGTGGACAACAAACATAGTAGACAACAAACCATAGTGGACAACAAACCATATTAGACAGCAAACCATAGTGGACAACAAACATAGTAGACATCAACCATATCAGACAGCAAACCATAGGTAACAGCAAACATAGTAGACAATAAACCATATGGTAGACAACAAACCATAGAAGACAACATACCATATGGTAGACAACAAACCATAGAAGACAACAAACCATAGTAGACAACAAACCATAGTAGACAACAAACCATAGTAGACAACAAACCATAGTAGACAACAAATCATATAGTAGACAACAAACCATAGTAAACAACAAACCATAGCAGACAACAAACCATAGTATACAGCAAGCCATGGTAGGCAACAAACCATATTGTAGAAAACAAACCATAGCAGACAACAAACCATAGTAGAAAACAAACCACAGTAGACAACAAAACATAGTAGAAAACAAGCCATAGTATACAACAAACCATCGCAGACAAAAAATCACATTATGGACAACAAACTATATAGTAGACAACCAACCATAGTAGACAACAAAAAAACAGTAAACAACAAACCATAGTGGAAAACAAACCATAGTAGTCAGCGAACCATAGTAGACAACAAACCATAGTAGACAACAAAACACAGTAGACAGCAAACCACAGTAGACAACAAACCATAGTAGAAAACAAACAGTAGAAGACAACAAACCATAGTAGACAACACACCATAGTAGACAAAAAACCATGATAGACAAAAAACCATAGTTGACAACAAACCATAGTGGACAACAAACCATACTAGACTACAAACCAATGTAGACAACAAACCATTGTAGACAACAAACCATTGTAGTCAGCAAACCACAGTAGACACCACAGTAATAGACAACAATTATAATAGACAACAAACCATAGTAGACAACAAACCATAGTGGACAACAAACCATAGTGGACAACAAACCATAGTAGACAACAAACCATAGTGGACAACAAACCATAGTAAACAACAAATTATAGTGGGCAACAAACCATAGTGAACAACAAACTATAGTAGACAACGAACAGAACTAGACAACAAACCATAATAGACATATATGACCATTGTAAACAACAGACCAAAGTGAATAACAAACAATATAAGACAACCAACCATAGACGACATGACCAACCATAGTAGACAACAAACCATAGTTAACAATAATCCATAAAAGTATAAGACACGAAAACTAAGGACATTCAGAAAGTTCAGATAAAGTAAAGTTAATGATTTGAGAATAGTTAAATAATGAAGTGTTTTAACAAAAGAACGGAATGTGAGAAAAATGCTCGTAGCGGGAGATTTGACCTCCCGAACTAAAATGTGAATGGACAAATGATCCTTATTAGTCCTTTTCTGAAGGAGGTGACAGAGTACAATGTTAATAGGAGGTGCCGGGAAGGGTGAAGAAGGTGTCAAATAAGGGAAGAATCCAGGAGGTGGACTGGTAATGACAGGGAAGGGAAGGGGTTGAAGGAAGGATTTAAAGTTAAACTGTGTAAGAAATAAATGCTTTGGAAATATCTGCAAAATTTATTCTTTATAGTCCAGTTTTACTGGTTCCTCCTGTAATTTTATTGGTTAACCCTGTAACTATTAATGATTAAGCAGTTAACCATTGAGACATGTCCATCAGAAGATTTTAGATAAACCCTTTTTAGAACTTTATCCAGGGTTAAATATACCCCATCAGAAATTTTATAAAATTGTTATCAAAAGTTTAAGAATGTAAGAATCTAAAATAACCAAAGTTTTTGCAAACTGTTTGTTTTTCCAGACTCTGAGTTGTTTCAGGGTCTAAAATATAATTATTATCAGATAAGGTTTAAAAGGAGATGATCATAAGTCAATTCAACATCATTATAAAAATAAACTGGAGGGTCCGCGTGGTCCCACCGTCTATACTATTTGGCTTACAGGGCGCTTCGCGCCTCTATTTCTAAATTTTTAAATCATGCTTCTTAGGCAACCATTTTTTCTCCTTACATTTATTTGTGAATTCTATTGATGTAAAATTTAGTTTGCAAGGGTTAACACCTTTTTATGGGTTTGATCTGTTCAGCCATTTTAATGTTTATTATTATATTCAACCCAACTGCAGAAAACAAAAACATATGCACCGTTAACACAATTTGCCTTACAGGACGCTTTTAATTTTGCCTTATTTTTCCACTCAACTTAGAACTTTTGAACCAGGCTCTACCAAGTTCCCCAATAGAAATATCAGGCAAATCGGTCATGGGGTTCAAATGTAATAATTGGACGTACAGAACAGACAGAAAAATAGAAATTACCATATTTTATATAGTACTAGCTTGGAAACCCAGCTTTAAGTGGAAAAAATACCTTTCTGAAAAAAATAACCTAGAATCTACCCAGCTAAGAACAATCATATGGTTATGTCAAGTAACCCAGTCAAAATTTGAGACAAATCGGTCAGGAGGTTCTTGAGATATGATCGTACATATAAATAGGTAAGAATTGAGTATACAGTGCAAAAAAACGAATACTCTGCGTACATATTGAAATCAGTTCTCTTTGGGCGGAATTTGTAAACAATAATAGATGCATCAGTTTTCGTTTAGTATCCGAGGAGGTTAAAAGCATTAAATTTTGATAATTTTGATAATTCACATAATAGTTTCCTATGACCAGAATATTTCATTGATTTTTTTATGTGAAAGGCTTTGAAATCCGTCTTGTGTTTACATTACCGCCCAGAGACACTGCACTACACTGCAGTACAAAAGATGTGTACACTTCTGAAATAACTTTCCTTGCATTACTTCCTTGCTCTGAACTATTCCCCCGCCCTCCCTAAATCAAATCCTGCATTTACACCCCTGGCTCTGAATCAAATTCCAACATTACAAAAAAATAAAGTACAGAAAATATAAAAAAATGGAGGTATATATATATATATACATATTGCTGAACATAACTGTCCATGTTTAAGAATTTATATCTCCCACTAACATCCATACTAAGATCAGAGTTCACGACTTTCTAGCGGGGGGGGGGGCAGGGGGGGATTCAAACAAAAAGGGTGTTGGTAAAGCTTACACTTTGCCTGGTTTAAAATGTAAGTGAAGATAATTTTCATCTTATTGTATATTATTCTGATGTTAAGCTAGGATTGAAATTATGCCCAATATAATGCAATCTTCGTGTCAAACTTAAATACAACAAACAGTCTGGAATTCAGAAAAGAGTAAGTAGAAGAGTAAAGGGCGACGGCCTACACGAAACTAACTATTTGCTATAGTATGTATGTTCAGGCTGCATCGAAATTCCTGTTATTCATCTTCTAAAACATATATCAAACAATTTGTATTAACTTGGTATTAACTATTAAACCTTTATTATATACTTTAATCTTCAAATCATATAGCTGAACTAAAAGTAAAAACCTGAAGAAAAACTATCATCTGTATTTTGGGGTGAAAGTGAAGATTCTCTGACTATTAAAAAAGAACATATAAATTACCGTGGCGGGGATAAGAAGAGAAAGGGGTTCAAGAACATGAAGAGGCTTAAGAACAAGGAGGGGTGGAGAGGATAGAGCATGAAGGATGGGGGGGTAGAACATAAAGGAGAACAAGGGGTGGGGTGGGGGTTAAACGCAGCTTTGTGCCTGTACAGCAGGGGGGTGTATTGAATGAACCATTGGTATTGTGTAAGGGACCTTTGAGGGGACCTATGAGGGACCATGTGAATATATTTAAATATTGTAGGAACAGATTCAAGCAAATTCATGTGACCTAACCCACCCCGACTCTCCAGGGGGGGGGGCGGTGAGAGGGGGGGGGGTAAATGGGGGATTTCGGAAATGGGAATGGGAACTGTTTGCATATATTAGAATAAAAGTATTATAATAGTTTAACCACGTTTCAAAAAACTCATTTCATTCAAATGCTAATAATCTTTAGACGAAAAAATTGAATTGAATTAAATTCAAAAGTGCTTTGTAAAAATCCCTCATTTCTTTCAATTTTCATTCACCGTGCAAAAGTACTTTTCGGGTACAGTGGTTAACAAATATTTTTCTTATGTATTTAGATAAATGAAAACCTTAAATTGTTATCTTAATCTTTCAATCATTTAAATTTCTAGTTTTTATATTCTCTGTCACACCTCTATACTGTGTAGGATAATATATAAGCTTAAGATGTCTGCCCTATCCCTGGCATCCCTCCAACTAAAAAACAGAAGAAAAACTTGAACAAGAAAAGCGTAAAGATAAAAAGCGTACATATGGCTGGGTGCCTGCACAGGAACCCCGGTAGAAATTAATTTATGCATAGATATAAATAAGTAGAATTTAAAATGTGTTTAAAAATGATTAACATGTAAAAGTCATGAATAAAGTGCATGAAGAAAATTTGTCTTTATACATAGAAATAATAAAAAAAAATATTTGTATGTACAGTGAACCCCATAAAACTTTGGAATATAAAGATTGTTAGACTCAATTTTTAATTTTTAAATACACGAAAAACATCAATTGAAGTTGTGCACTGTGCATGTGTGAACAAGATATAAAGCGGTGTAGAGATTTAATATATATAGACACCTCTTAAATTTAGCATTGTTTATATATTGGTTTCTGATTTGGATATTTTTAAAGAGACTGTAAGCGAAATTTCAAGTAACCCCCAATGCAATGATGAAAATGCCCAATCCTAAATATTATTTAAAAAAATCTGTAAGGTTCCGTTTTTCTGACTCGAAACGTGTTTGAATTTGAAAATTTCGCCAGAGAAACCCGAAACACTTTCGCAGAAAAACTGGAAATGAAAATAAACAGCTTAAAGAAACAAAAACATGGATATCTTATTTATACTTGATCAGACAAAGCTTTTAAGAATACCAATGTAAATTGGGAATTGGGATGTTTGCGAGGAGGGTCATTTGAAATAATGTTTACATTTCCTTTAAAAATATTATTGCTTAATCCTAAAATTTTCGTAAAAAAATTCCAAATTGTCTGATAAATATTTTGATATCAAAATAAAGAGTATTTGGGTTGTATACAATTTAATATAAGACTTACGTTGCTATATATTTCTTTCCTTTATGTGAATATTTTCATTAGTATTACTGGTGTACATAGAAAAAACGTTACACTCATAAAACGCTACTTAGTTAAAACACTACCTCATGAAACGCTACACTCATAAATATTATACATTAATTCTATAATTACCCATGGTTAATACCTTTTAGCACACAACCCAACTATGTATCAATCTATCTATCTATCAATCTATCCATACATCTATCTTTGTTTCCATCGACCTATCTATCTACTTATCTATCTATCTATCTATCTATCTTCCCATCTACTTATATATATATATATCGTAACTATTTCTTGATGCTTGACATAAAGACAGCTAATTAATTGCAGTACTAATGGCAGAAGATACCGCAGATACCAATTAGTATATTTGTAATTTATGTGTCCAGTTTATATGGTCCAGTTGTATAACTTATTAAGGTACTCTCCACTTATAGAATGGTATGTCCGATTCACAACAGTTTCCTTATAAGCCTTGTCGCATCAAAAATGAATAAAGACATCCATAATTTTGTCATTTATTTTCTGTCAGAATTAAATACTTTTAAAGCTTCGCAAAAAAGAAAAATCTTTCACATTAATGATCAGATAAAGGTTCAAGTGTACCGTTGTGAATTGGATGTTTCCCTTTCCCCTGTTATTATAACATTATATAATAAAACATAAAACATTATAAACTTTGTGTGCTGGGTTGTCCCCCCCCCCTCCGCTTACGTTTCTTTCTTCTTCTTTTTCTTTCTATTCTTCAATACTTTTCACTTTTACTTCACCTCACGTTGCTTTCCTGTAAAAAAATATTTATAAACTAATTTGCTGTTTAGGAACATATTTCATAAAAGAAATTATCGATAAAAGCCATAGTAGAACCGTAGAATCGATCATTTCATTATCATCAGTACCTTTACTGTTTCTATCTTTTTTTCGCAGATTTCTTCAAAATGTCGTCTTTTGCATAAACCTGCGAAATAAGTTCAATGATTTTTGAACCTATTCCTGTACATGCAACTAGCTGGTAGAATACAATTTGTTACAAGTTTTGTCAGGTTATTTAAGAATTGTAAAAATACGTTTATATTGCTGCTGAAACAACTGGTGAAGTATTAAAACGGCTTTACGCTCTTATTTGTACACCGAAAAAATGTCACATTGGTATCAAATGAATCCTAAAGTTTTTCTCAACAATATTGCACATTCAGTTAAAATATGTTACATAGCCGGTCTCTCCCTTTAAGTAAATTATGATTCCTCCAAGATAAATGCAAGAAAGTTTACTTATTGATTGATTGATTGATTATAAAACTGGTTTGAGAGAATACCAAACTAATCTGATTAACACTGCGTCAAATTCTACGATCGTTTAGTTGCTGGTTGCATAATTTCTCCGGGTTATATTGTTGGGTGGTAATAATACAGGTACATGGTACATGGAGAACAGGGTGAGATAATCAAACTACAGGACTACACAGGGTGGTCTACAGTTAATAGGTTGGATCAAGGGGACCCTGGACCAGATCAAGTATTTAATCAGGGGCCCTGGAACTCCACGATTAATATTCAATGCAGATGGCCAATAAATTTGAGAATGCAGTTACGCCTTTATTATTATAGAATGAATTCAATTAACTTAATTACTGTAAAACTATAATTTTAGTGACTAATTAATTTTATGCAAAAATTATCTAGGTTTTTATGCATTATTCATGCTTTTATGTATTAAAGTAGTTAAGCTTCTATATATTACAGTAGTTAAGCCTCTATGTATTGAAGTAGTTAAGCNAAACCTCCCCCTTTCTTTCCCTCTCTCACCTTTAAACTTTCCACTCCCCTTCCTTTCCTTTGTCTAAATCTTCCCCTTCCTTTCTTCATTTCTTTTCCCTTTCCTTTCCCCTTTCACCCTTTAAACCTTAATAGCTCCTGCCTTC
Organism: Eurytemora carolleeae; assembly: GCF_000591075.1. NCBI lineage: Eukaryota > Metazoa > Arthropoda > Copepoda > Calanoida > Temoridae > Eurytemora > Eurytemora carolleeae. Next base: position 449,668 of record NW_019396269.1, on the reverse strand, counting down.
TTTTAACAATTTGAAACCTCTCCCATTCCTTTCTCTATTTCACCACTTAAAATTCCCGCTTCCTTTCCCCTTCCACCCTTTAAACCTCCCCCTCTTTTCTCACTTTAAACCTCTCCCTTCCGTTTCCCTTTAAACATCCCCCTTTCTTTCTCCTTTTTAAACCTTCCATTTTTCTCTCTCAGTAATTCATCTTTAGTATTATTCTTCAATTCTTTTCTCAGTAATTCATTCTTTTCTCAGTAGTTCATCTTTAGCATTATTCTTCCATTCTTTTCTCAGTAATTCATTCATCTTTAGTATTATTCTCTATATTCTTCAATTCTTTTCTCAGTAATTCATTCTTTTCTCAGTAATTTATCTTTAGCATTATTCTTTTATTCTTTCATTCTTTTCTCAGTAATTCACCCTTAGCATTATTCTTTTATTCTTTCATTCTTTTCTCAGTAATTCATCTTTAGTATTATTCTTCCATTATTTTCTCAGTAATTCGTCTTTAGCATTATTCTTTCATTCTTTTCTCAGTAATTCATCTTTAGCATTATTCTTTTATTCTTTCATTCTTTTCTCAGTAATTTATCTTTAGCATTATTCTTTTATTCTTTCATTCTTTTCTCAGTAATTCATCTTTAGTATTATTCTTTTATTCTTCCATTCTTTTCTCAGTAATTTCACCTTTAGCATTATTCTTTTATTCTTATATTCTTTTCTCAGTAACTCATCTTTAGTATTATTCTCTTATTCTTATATTCTTTTCTCAGTAATTCATCTTTAGTATTATTCTCTTATTCTTCCATTCTTTTCTCAATAATTCATCGCATTGTTCTTTCATTCTTTTCTCAGTATAATTCATCGCATTATTCCTTTATCCTTTTCTCAGTAATTCCAAATTAAAAGTTATCTTTTTATTCTTTAATTTGTTCTCTTTTTTTGTAATTATCTTTCCTTTAGTTGGTTTCCGGTTAAATTTTTTATTTCAAGTTTGTTTAAACTCTTTCGTTCTCTTTCTAAATAAAAACATAAAACATGACTTATTTTACTGTAAAATTTCAAATTTAATATTCTTTTTGTTCAATTTTCTTTAAAAATTTATTCTATACTTGTTTTCTATGTTTCTCCAGCTCTCACATATTCCCTACTATAGGTTCTCAGGGCGCTTTTCATTAACAATTTAAAACTTTCACTCTTGTTTTTTTCAGTGATTACTGTCGAATATCTTTTTCATCTTTGACGGTGCATGCATCTTCCCATTTTGGCCTAATCGGTGTAGCCGCCTTGACGTTTATTAGATATTGACACCCTGATAGACAAAAAACAAACAGACAAGCAAAGGATATAAATATATGTCATGTTTTGTTTGTAAATCTAAATGAGAATGCGCGGCAAAGTGGTTTTAACTGCGCGCAGAACCATGTGTTTAAGTATGCAGGGTATAAAGATGTAATTATAGGTTTAAAACTGAGTGGTAAACCCATATTCTAAACCTCTTTTAAACACCTTGCGTCAAAGATAAAAAAGGGGGGCGTAGAATCAAAATTTAGCAAAAATAACTTGTTAAAAAATCCTGTTTTTTCATAGATTTATTGCATGAGACATTTGTCGATCTTTTTAATAATAAATTCTTATTTCTACTTTATTTCCCCCAGAAGTTTATCGGTCATAGGGGAAAACATTTTAGGAATTTCTCGGGGAATTGTTTTCAATTCTTATACACAAAATCGAAAATTACATAATTAAATGCTGAAGAGAAAGTGCGTTAAAAGACTACATCTTTTTTCATCTCAGTCTATTCCCCGTACTTTACAAAGACATATTTATATTTTTCAATTTTCTATTTTTTTTGTCTTTTCCTTTTTTCCTTTATTAATCTGCTCATATTTTTGTATTTTCTCTGCTTTTTTCTCTTTATTTTTCATTTTTTCTTTTTCTCTTCTTTACTTTCATTAACTCTTTACAGTATTTTTTTTTCTTTTTTTCTTTCGGGTCAGGTTTCTTTTCTGCTCTTCTTAGACCTGTTTTCTTTAGTTAAACTTTTTTAAAGATAAATTATAATTTTTCAGGTGGGGCTTGATTCCTAATTACCCCCTGTATACGCCACTGAATAGAATAGATTTCTGTTAAGATTGTGTTCTTGCAATAAAAAGTTGGTTTGCTCGCCTGAATGATAAATATTGCTGCTAGTGCCATCTTATAGGATTCTTTATAAGAAATAGTTTACGTTAAGATAATGTCGGATTGTATACAACTTTGACATATTGCTCGCACTGCAGGGGGTTTATATTACGAACCAGGGAGGGTTCAGGATATAAGGGATAGGTCTCCATGTTGGTCAAATACGAAATAATTTAAATCAAGTTCAGAAAATCATTTTTAAGATCCACTACATTTTCACAATTGCAAAAAAAGTATGAAAACATATTTTTTTTATTACACAAAGGAGACAGGAAACTTTTCTTGGAACCCCCCCCCCCCCTCCCTCCCAGTCCCATACTCGTTGTGACTCTTCCCGTCTTGTGATAAATTTCCCTGATTCGTTGCCCCTGTCCATTATATCTGTTTGGTGTGGTTCCGCCTATCCTGGCCGGTGACAGATCCCCCACTCGGAAAATCCGCAATTCCCCGGCACTCCCACCGAGCCAGGCCAGCCAGGCCGCGGCATTGACGCGGCCCCTCACTCCATACTTGCTGGGATGTTAGAGTAAGGTTTATGGATGAACAATGTTAACCCTTCACACACATTTTTGATCTCAATAAATGATGAAGAAATATTTACAACCGATAGCGCCGGTTTACGTCAATAAAAATGAGACTGGTTTTGAAATAGGATCTAGCTCAACGTTTAATGAAACCCCCTGGCTCCATTCCTGTGTGCTATCATGGTTTTTATTGAACAATTTCTCGAGAAAGAGAAAGGCTTTACCTTGTACCTTATACTACTGCCTAGTTTACAGTGAAGTACTCTTATCCAATTTTGCACTTTTCTGCATATTTGAAATACTAGGAAAATAAACAAACATTGCAAATTTCAGAGTCGAGAAAAAGTTCTAATTGCTATTTTAAGGCAAGAATGGATACCCGAGTTAAGAAACAAAATGTACAATTTTAAAATTGATATTACATTTTACGTACGTTAAGAAAATTATTTTTCAATATTTAGGGCATGGAACAGAGTTGTTGAAATCCTGAAGAAAATTAGATTAGATCATGTTTAAATCTGTTTTAATCTTTAAATACTTTAGATTGTAGAAATATTTTGAATTTGTGCCTAGACCTCCAGACTAAACAAAACAATACTCATTTCATTAAAGATTAATTTAATAACGTAAATATTTTTTTCAATTCAAAGAAATTGCTTTTATAAACACATTGTCTTTTTATTTTAAAGAAGCATTTTGTTCTTATACCCCCCTTCCCCCGGCCCCCACACACAATAATCCCCCCCCCGGGCCCCCACACACACATACAGAGGGTTAAGCTGGTTAAATTTGTGCCACTTTTTGATCACGTAAATCCTCTATAGTGATTTTAAATAAGACAATAACAACTTTATTTGTTTACATTCAACGAGGTTATAGTGTACAGAGTGATGATGTGCGCTAATTCTTTACTAACTGAATAGGCCATAAACTATACCGAGAGCGTACTGCATATTTGTTTATTTTAAATTAATTCTGGCATAGCCTATAGTATATCAATATTAGTAAACAGTTGTAAGTGTACAGTACAACTAACGGAGCACACAGGTAGGAAACTACCAACCCCCTGGTTATATTACATATTAGAAATTCAAAACATTCTTGTTCTATCTACGATATATACATATATAGCTCTTAAACAAGATGAGTTATTATTCATGTTTACATTACATATTAGAAATTCAAAACATTCTTGTTCTATCTACAATACATATATAGCTCTTAAACAACAGGAGTTATTATTCATGGTTACATTACATATTTGAAATTCAAAACATTCTTGTTCTATCTACATTATATACATATATAGCTCTTAAACAACAGGAGTTATTATTCATGGTTACATTACATATTAGAAATTCTTAACATTCTTGTTCTATCTACAATATACATATATAGCTCTTAAACAACAGGAGTTATTATTCATGGTTACATTACATATTAGAAATTCTTAACATTCTTGTTCTATCTACAATATACATATAGCTCTTAAACAAGATGAGTTATTATCGAAAACATCTAGCGTGAAAAGAATTAATATTTGCCACAAATTCTAATTTTTTCAATCCTTATATCTCTTCACCCTGATGGTAAAAACCTGTGATAATTCAAACTTATATTATTTGATCTAACAGAATTCATTAGTCTAAAATATCTAAGGTCTAAGCCATTGGGTTGCAAAGATATAGGGATTAGAAAATCATAGTTTGTGGCAAAAACATAATTCCCTTCCATGAATTTGACGGGCCCATTAAATATTTTTTTACACATTTACATACAATGTAAATGAAATGTAATATTTACATAACATTAAGAGTATAATGAGCAAATACAAGATAAAATATTAATTAAATTACTCTCTTGGTAGAATGATAAGTAAATGTAAAAATTTAAAACGCTTTATTTTTTTTTAACGATGAGACTGTAAAAACCACTTAAAACTCTTAAAATATGACAATCGCGAATATTTATATAAATATATATTTATTTATATATATTTATGAAGTGCCCGGTGCTGCCCGTGGAATTAAAATAAAATTTTAGCCTATGTAACCCACGGGTTTGAGGGTCCAGTTGAGTTGAGCTATACAGGGTGACCCTAAAACTAGATTAGAAGTTTTCAGCCCTACTGCATGCACATAAATTGACATAATACTAATAACGGTAATTTTAAAAAAACCATTACTATTAATGGCTACCTAAAGTTTTTTTTTTTTAAGGGTTGGAACTAACCGTTAACGAAACGGCTAGAAAAAGTTGAAACAAAATGTTTCCTCAAGAAACATTCTCTCCACAAAACATCATTAGTCCAAAAGCATTTCTTACCACAAAATGTTTCCTCCCTTAAAAGCCTTTAAATAAAGGATCATATAAAATTATCACGATAGTCCCTTTAAATTTGAATCTCTAGCGAAATGTCTTAATCATAAAGTGGAATATTAATATTCTACCTAATATACTCCTGTTTACTGTTTACCTTTTTTTAACGTCAACCAATATTTTACTAAACTAACTCTGAACTGTATTTTTATACTGTTACAGGCTCAAAGCAATCTAAAAAATTATGGCTTTTTTACCAAGAATTTGCTATGTTTTTGAAGCCTTGAAAATGAAGATTTTGATGCTGTAATTATTAACATTGATTATCAGCAGATCGAGCTCAAACAAACATTTTCTTAAGTCATTTTCTTCTAGATTGAAGAAAGTTCAACGAATATATGCATTTTATCTATTCATTTATTATACAAATTTAAATATAAATTGTTAGCTAGTTTTCTATCTTAATATTTTACTATCACTAAAAGAAAAGCTTGTGAGCACTTACTTACAATGACGAGTAAAACTCAATACCTTTGTCCAATGATGGGATGGAAGAGGGGTGGATAGGGGGGTTTTACAGTGCAGAGTAAGTATAAAGAATGGTTTCCAAGTATTAAACATGATATTATTCTATGAAGTATTCCTATAGTTTCTAACTTCCATACAAGTTCTCGGCGGAATTAGAATTCTAATCTATAGATATGAAATTAATATAGAGATATGCTTAAAGAGACTGTAGACGTAATTTAAACAGACACTCCATTAATATAATGTTCAATGTCTGATTCATTACGGTATCCTAAAAGCTTGGTCTAATCAAACATTAATTATAAATCCATGTGTTTGTTCCTAAAAACTGTTTCTTTTCATTTGTTGCTTATCTGCAAAAGTGATTTATGCATTTCTTACTTCATAAAAATTGAGAAATTATCAGAATTAAACACTTCTCAAGCCAGAAAAACGTCGTTATCTATCCAATTGTTGATCAGCATACGGTTTCAATAGAGTACCAACGTTCCCTTCTTTTAACCCTATCTCTGCTGGGGTACTTGAAAACCAGGATACGCTGGGGGGGGGGTCAATTTGACCCCCCCTCTAAATCCCATGTTTGATGTCCAAATATGACAAATGATACATCATTAGAAAGCTCTTGTGCTCTACTTTTAGAATCTGCAAAAATATTTGCAAATTTGCAAAAATTGAATTTTTTATCGCAAAATCCAGTTATAAAGTAAAAATGTGTGCAAAACAAAATTTGTCAAAAAAATGAAAAATTATACATTTTTGAAAAGCCCTTGACCATGCCATTTTAAATATGCAAAAAATTTTGCAAAATTTTAAATAACATGATTTTTAATCAAGAAAAACTAAAAATGTGCAAATTTCCTTCGACAGGTTGTTTGCAAAAAATTTGCAATTTTTTTTTCGCAAAACTTGTGCAATTTGTTTCCTTTTGTCAAAGGCTTTCCAAAAAGCTAAATTTTATCAAAATCTGACAAGTGAAAGTGGGTCAAAACAAAGATTTAGTTTGTTACAGGAAAAAGCAGTCATTCAGGCAGTGTGCCTGAGGACTCAGGCAGTTAGTATTAAAGCCCTGTTTTAGGCCTAAAGGGAGGGCTATGGGTATGTAAGAAAATTCAGAAAATTTCAACAGCCTCAGACCAATACTTTTTGAGTAATGTAAAAAAAACTACAAGGGGGGGGTCAAATTGACCCCCCCCCCCCAGCGGGAATAGGGTTAAATAATCACACTAGAATGAACTAGGAAAGAATATATAATTGATAATTAATAACTGATTATGAACAGGAAGAGCATGGAGCAACCTATGAATGAATAGATGAGTATATAATATGGATAAGTGGAGTTGGGCACTTGAAATAAATGAATAAAAGAACCTATGAATGAATAGATGAGTATATAATATGTATAAGTGGAGTTAAAAACTTAGGATGAATGAATAAAAGAACCTAAGGATGAATAGATGAGTATATAATATGGATAAGTGGAGTTAGGCACTTGAAATGAATGAATAAAAGAACCCATGAATGAATAGATGAGTATATAATATGTATAAGTGGAGTTAAAAACTTAGGATGAATGAATAAAAGAACCTATGAATGAATAGATGAGTATATAATATGTATAAGTGGAGTTAAAAACTTAGGATGAATAAATAAAAGAACCTATGAATGAATAGATGAGTATATAGGATGGATAAGTGGAGTTAGGCACTTGAAATGAATGAATAAAAGAACCCATGAATGAATAGATGAGTATATAATATGGATAAGTGGAGTTAGGCACTTGAAACGAATGAATAAAAGAACCTTTGAATGAATAGATGAATGTATAATATGGATAAGTGGAGTTAGGCACTTGAAATGAATGAATAAAAGAACCTATGAATGAATAGATGAGTATATAATATGGATAAGTGAAGTTAGGCACTTGAAACGAATGAATAAAAGAACCAATGAATGAATTTATGAGTACAGAATAAGGATAAGTGGAGGTAAGCACTTATAAAGAATGAATAAAAGAACAAGGATGAATAGATGAGTATAGAATATGGATAAGTGGAGCTAAGCACTTGAAATAGATGGATAAAAGAGCCTAAAGATGAAGCGATGAGAATAAAATAGTGGAGCTAGGCATTTTAAGGATGAAAGGGTGAATGAATAAATTAGTAAGCTTACAGGAACCTATCAAAGGAAGGATGAATAAGAGTCCCCGATGAGGGAAATATTAATGAGTGGATGAGTGGAAGTGTGGAAGAGCCTAAGGATGAGTAGATGATTGGATGACAGGATGAGTGAGTGGATGAGTGGATAAACCTAAGAATGAGAGGATGACTCTATGAATGAGTAGATGAGTGGATGACCCTATGAATGAGTAGATGAATGGATGACCCTATGAATGAGCTTGTTATAAGTGTTATCCATCAATTCTTGAATAATGAACCTGCTGTTCCTATAGTATCCTATAGTATAGATAATATAGAGGGAGAGGAGGAAGACTAGCCACAACAATTTCTCTCTGAGCCACATTCTCCTCATTTTCTCGTCCGAACCAACTCAAAAAATAAATGAAATATTAGATTTTTGTAAATCGGAAAAAAATTCAATTTAAAATGTTTCAACATGATGTAATCATTGCAATACTTTAATTCAACCATGTTTTATCCCTAATGGGTGAAATTTTCTGAAAATAGTATATCTTCAAGGTTTGGACACTTTAAAAGCATATTAAAGGTAGGACGAGTATTTAAGGTTGCTCGAACGAGAAAATAAGTAAATGTGACTTGGACGAGAACTTGCCGTGACTGGCCTTCCTCTCCTCGTGGGGGAAACCATAAGAAAACTCCAGTATAGGAAGCGCGTGCTATGTCAGACCATGCATTGTACATAAATTCAAAATTGGGTGTTTGTGAAATGTTAGTACTCGACAAACACAGAATGTAGATTAATGGTTTAAAAATAAATTCGTAGATTTAAAAATTTCTGAAAAAATGATAACTTCTATATCTAGATTCAATATTCCCTAATCCTATATTTACATCTGGTGATACAATCTCATATTCTCAACATGATATTATTCTATG
>NW_019396269.1:440301-440954 GCF_000591075.1 Eurytemora carolleeae | reverse complement strand
AGGCGATAATTATGGGGGTGGAAGATGGTAGGAGGAGGATAAAAGATGGGGAATAGAGCTAGGGGGTTCGGGGGATATTAAATAATATAAAATTATTAGGACAGAACAAAGGAAGGAGAAAGGTTTGTTATATCTTGATTTAAACCTTTACATAATTTCATTTCTGATTTAGGGGATGAGGGAGGGGAGAGAGAAGGATAAGGGAGAGAGGAGAGATAGAAGGATGGAAGGATGGGAGGGGTGGTTAAGAAAAAGAGGAGGGTATAGGAGGCGAGAAAGAGAAGAGGGACTGCATATACTTTGCATATAGGGTTGAAAGGGGTAGCAATGGGAGGAGGTAAGGTTAGGGGAAAAGTTGAAGTTCGCATACGGAATTAAAGGTTTAAAGGACACTTTAATTGCAGATTGAAATCTTAAAGGTTTAAAGGACATGTTAATTGCAGATTGAAATCGTATTTGTTTTTAATAATAACTCCTTTTCTACAATAACTATTAAGGAGGGAAACATGTATTGGCGTATTGCATTTCTATTAAAGGGAGTGTTCGCGAAAAATGAAAGGGGGTATAGGCTTAATGCGATAAAAAAGCGCTTTTGATTGCTACTAATCTTACTTCTATCTGTTGCGTCTATAAGGAGAAAATTGTTAAAGACG
>NW_019396269.1:431986-439662 GCF_000591075.1 Eurytemora carolleeae | reverse complement strand
TTGCTTTTTCATACTTCTTAGTAGCGATCAAAAGTGCTTTTTTATCGCATTAAGCCTATACCCCCTTTCATTTTTCGCGAACACTCCCTTTAAGGACACCTTTTAGAACTCACTTTTTATTTACAGGGTCACACGTACAAATATATCGTGTCTAATCCCTTTAATTTCTTATTTTGGAACTCCCTGTATAAATCCTATAAACTGGTGGGAAGATCGCAGATGGAGAGAAATATATTTTTTTAGTTTGTAAATACGTGAGGAATATATACATATATATATATTTGGATATTTACCAGATGGTGAAATATGCTGATATTTTGATATTTTATTTATATATATATATATATATATATATATATTTCATCCTGGTTGAATCCAAGTATAATTTAACCAGTTGTTCGAGGATTATGTTAATCCAATGATACAGCCACTCATTCAATCATACAGCATTTTTTAAATTCATTCATTCATTCATTCATTCATCCTCTCATCCATCCTTTCATCCTCTCATCCTTCCTTAGATTCACATATCTGTAGGTTCATCCACTCAATCATCCGCTCATCTTTCCTTTCTTTTCAAAATTGGATATTTTGGATAATTTTTTTATTTTCTATTTGTTGAATATCAACACCCCATAATAATAAATCATGTTGCTGTATAAACAGATCAGATGATAATGTTTAATTTTTTAACATTAACACCCCCATCACTCTCACACTCACTGAAAATACTTTTTCTTTCTCTCGAAATGTTTTATAGAGGTAAATCTTAAAAAATATGGGGGAGAAGGGGTAGAAGGGGGAAGCTAGGCCAAGGGGAAAAGGGGAAGGAGGAACAAAAGATAAAATGAGAAAATTAAAAGAACTGGGAAAAACTAGAATTGAAATTTGTCTAAATCAGAAAAAAAAACGATTCAATCTTGTGATTAACAAAAAAATCTTTCTAGTATTTGTAAAAAATGTGTAAATTTATCTAAAACAAATTCTAAAAATATTTTTAGATTTTATTTTATCTGAGACTGAAACCCTACAACACTAATAATCTTCAGATTACAATATTATTAAAAATAGTTTACGTTACGTCACAAAACCGTTTGCTTCATAATTTATTTGATTTTAATATTTTTTTTTGTAACAATTTGATTTAATGTTTATACAATTGGGTAATCTTTCTTCCTTTCATTTGATTGTATTATTTCATACCACATTTACACACACATTTACGCAAGTTCTCATTTTATATATTTCCCCCTCTCATTTCTCTTTAACATGTCGCCGAATAAATTTCTTGTCGTACCGCCCCCCCCCCTTAAGTAAAATCAGTCCTCAATCAAGCAAAAGCAAGATACTGTATCTGTATGTGTGAATAACTGATAAAGAAAATAAATTTTGTTTACACATTACACATATACAAACATTGATATATTGTTTGATAGATAGATAGGTTTTAGGGGTACTTCAAAATAAGATAAATTGGATGCGTTGCCTTTGAATTCTTTGTTTTGATCTCCTCCCACTGCAGTACGCAGATTTGACGCATGGGATATGTAGGGTTCCTGGTCTGTATATTTCTTGGATAGATAGATTTGATATATATGTGGTAAAAGTCAATAAAGTCAATAAAATTTAAAAAAAAACAATATTTGAGCTAAAAGTTTATATAATTATATTATTATAAAGATTTATTCACACACAAAGATATAAATACATATATAAATGGTGTAGTTTAAATTTGTTTTCTTTTTGAAAATACAGGTTTCCAAAAGAAAAGAGAAAAAATATGCAAAATTATGCACAAACAGACAACATTGATTTTTACTCATAACATAACATATTTATCATTTCAGTTATTACGTAATCATCGAATCCTTCAACATATAAATTATTCATTCTTGTATTTAAAAGTTCTTGTAAAACCGGAACTTTCCATTCATGTTCCAATGGGACATCGAAATATTTCATTTGTTTCTTAACTAATATTTTACTAAGATCAGAAGGATTTAAAGAACAATCATTTGCAATAGAAAATAAATTTCTGCCAAGAACTGTGTTCAGGTCATTTTTACATAAATTAGAAAGAAATCTAATGCAAAGCTTAGAACTTGCTTCAATAGTCTCATAGAAAGACACACATCTGCTGGCTAACATAGTTTTTACATGTAAACATTGTGAAATACTTTCAATCAAGTACCTATGCGTATCTCTAGGTACATTAAAAAGAATTCTAATAGCAGTATTCCATGCTGTATATACAATTTTGAAACACATTGGGAACTCATAAAAACAACAGTAAATAGCTCGTTTTTTATTGCAATCTATGGTCATTGAATTATCACTTTGCAGAACATTTCCTAAATGTTTTAAGTCGTTAACAAATGTGCCCTCAAGAACCAGTTAAATATATTCTGCTGCTGGCTTCAGGGATCTTATTAATATAATTAATAATTCGGTTTAAAGGGAGTGACCGGCTATGTAAGGTAGTTGAACTGAGTATATGCAGTGTTGTAAAAAACTTCTTTCGGATTCATTTGAGACATATTAAACTGTTTAAAGATCTGTAAATCATGAGTTTGAGCGCAAATTCGACGTTAAAAACTCCTACTTTGGGGGTGGATACGTTTTCAAAATTAGTTTTTTTAAATTATTAAATAACGACGACGAAGTAAAAATTATACAGTAATCTAATTAGATGGTAAGGAACATATTTCTCAAAAGAAATTTGTCAATAAATCAATGCTAAAATCGATTATTTCGTTTTCATTATTATATTGAATTTCTAATTTTCTTTGAAGTTATTCGCAGGTTTCTTCAAATTCTTCAAATGTCGTTTTTTCAATAATAATTCTAGAAAATCTGCGAAAATCTTTGTGAATAATGAGAAACCAGAATAATGAGATAGTAGAAACTAATAATTGAACAAGATTACTTATTTTCGATGATAAAATTAATTTTTATTTTCTCTACATGTTCCTATACATGACGTCTGTAGTTTATTGTAGAACTTTTTTACATTTTATGTCGTCGTTATTTAATAATTAAAAAAACTAATTCTGAAAACTAATTAGCGCTCAAACTCAGGATTTACAGATCTTTAAAAAGTTTTATATGTCTCAAATGAATCCGAAAGAAGCTTTCCACAACACTGCATACTCAGTTCAACTACCTTACACAGCAGGTCACTCCCTTTAAGTGTTTCAATTCTCATCAGAACCATTAAAAAACTTTTCACATATTATTTTTTAGCAGAGAACAATTAAGTTTAATGAATTCATGGTTCTACACGATCCTTCAGAGCTGAAAACTTTAGAATGGAATATCCTTAATCCCGATCGGTAAAATTAATTTGGAGATTAATATAAAGCATTATTTAATCTGGATATTAAGAAAAAGAGTGGATCAAGCATTAATTCCGATATCCACCATTCAAAAGTTCCCAGCTCAGGCTATAGAATTTTGCTTTCTACAGATTTTGTTGATTAACTTTCTGTAGGAGGGGCAAAAAGTAAAAAGATAGGTTTTTTAGCGACTATCCTTGAGAAAATGAACTCATACATTAATATTATTTAATTAGGCGATAATTATGAAAATAAGTTGGCTTTCCTTCAGCATAAATGTATTAAACTAGATGTAAAATATGAAAAGTCACGGATAGAAAAATTGATCTGAATTTAAACAAGGAAAAAACAAATTTTGAAATTTGTTTCAAATTAATTTTAAGTGAAATTATTTCTTTCATTTGTTTTCTGGCATTAATCTCTCTAGTTGTTATCGTTAATTGTGTTTATTCATGATTTAGGTCAATTCAGTCTTCGCTTTTTTTAATCCCTAAATCTTTGCAACCTAATGGTGAAAGCCTTTGATATTTCAATCTTATACTATTTGATTGAACTAAAATAATAGTTTGAAAATACCTAACCAACGACATCAGGCGAAAGTTAAATTAAAAGTTTTGAATTAAAAAAATACATGTTTAGGAAGCAGAATTTATATATTTCACATTTATACATATTTATTAATACAATGATATTACATCATCAGAATAATAAAAATAGAAATGTTTAAAATACGCTTAAACATTTTAATTTCTAGAAATAAACAAATAAAAAATATTTAATGTATGAATGAACAACTAATAGGACAAGATTATATTATACACAACAATCAAATCACTATAATTTAGCCCTCCCCCTTCTCATATCATGTCATTTACACCCCCTATCTCCTCATGTAATTTACCCCACTCTCCCCCTTCCCTCCGTCACCTGTAATTTAACCCCCCCCCCCCATACCTAGTATTATCAAATACCAAGAATGCACAGCACAATTACCTCTACCGGACACACCATCCACATTTTCCAGGATTTTAATCCCGATCGTGATCCTCTTCTTAATCTTGTTCCTGATCTTGCTCTTGATCTTGCTCCTGATATTGCTCTTGAATCTGATCTTTCTCTTTATCTTGCTCCTGTTCCTGCTCTTGTTCCTGATTCTTGCTCCTTATACTGTTCTTGTTCCTGCTCATGTTCCTGATACTATTTCTGATCTTGTTCTTGATCCTGATCTTGTTTCTGCTCATGTTCCTGATACTGTTTCTGATCTTGCTCTTGATCCTGATCTTATTCCTGCTCTTCCTGATCCTTTTCTTGATATTAATTTCCCTTCTGATTATGAAACGGTCTGGATTTATGTATTTTCATTTTGATTGGCTCCAAAATAAGTTTTTTTAAAAGCTAAAATAAATGGATTTGTATGGAACCTGACTTAGCTCAAGGAATTAAAAATCAAAAAGTTAGAATTCTCATTATTTAATTTTGAAATTTTTAAATCCGCTAATTGTTCCTTGACACGGAAGACACCATCTTTTTTATTTGTCTTTGGATTAATATTTTCTTCTTATGCAAGATGGGTTGATGCATTAAATGTCTACCCTTCTATCCTCCTCTCTTCCTCACCTTTGACCCAACCCCCCAACCCCAATCTTTGCCCCTTGGATACACAAGAATAATAATAATATCCTACAAAAAGTAGATTAGCATATTTGATTACTGAATACATAATGAATTAGGTAGAGGTCGTATTTATTCAGGTTTAGCATAATATTAAACCTCAAACTTTCAGTTCTTCCAACAGAGTTAACTAAACTTTAACAAACTAAAAATATGGCAGAAATATTTAAATTTTTATTTTGCTTTTTAAAAAACTTTTTCTTTTCCAAAAGAAGAATTATTCGACTCCTTTACTTTTCTAGCTGCTTGTCTGCTCTATTTTTTTTCTATTTGTCTACTTGTCTGCTTGGCTGCTTGACTGTTTGTCTTCTTCTCTGCTTGTCTGCGTGTCTGCTTGTCTGCTTGTCTGCTTGTCTACTTGTCTGCTTGTCTGCTTGTCTGCTTGTCTGTTTGTCTGTTTGTTTGCTTGTCTGCTTGTCTGTTTGTCTGCTTGTCTGTTTGTCTGCTTGTCTGCTTGTCTGCTTGTCTGCTTGTCTACTTGTCTGCTTGTCGCTTGTCTGCTTGTCTGCTTGTCTACTTGTCTGCTTGTCGCTTGTCTGCTTGTCTGCTTGTCTGCTTGTCTGCTTGTCTGCTTGTCTACTTGTCTGCTTGTATGCTTGCCTGTTTGTCTGCTTGTCTACTTGTCTGCTTGTATGCTTGCCTGTTTGTCTGCTTTTCTACATGTCTTCTAGTCAACTTGTCTGCTTGTCTACTTGTCTGCTCATTTGCTTGTGCGCTTTTCTACTTGTCTTCTTTTCTACTTGTCTTCTTTTCTGCTTGTCTGCTTTTCTACTTGTCTGCTTTTCTGCTTGTCTGCTTACTTCTTTTATTCTTGTGTGCGTTTCTTCTTGTCTGCTTGTCTACTTGTCTGTTTATCTACTTGTCTGTTTATCTACTTGTCTGTTTATCTACTTGTCTGTTTATCTACTTGTCTGCTTTTCTGCTTGTCTGCTTGTCTACTTGTCTGTTTATCTACTTGTCTGTTTATCTACTTGTCTGTTTATCTACTTGTCTGCTTTTCTGCTTGTCTGCTTGTCTACTTGTCTGTTTATCTACTTGTCTGATTATCTGCTTGTCTGTTTATCTACTTGTCTGCTTCTCTGCTTGTCTGCTTGTCTACTTGTCTGTTTATCTATTTGTCTGTTTATCTACTTGTCTGCTTCTCTGCTTGTCTGCTTGTCTACTTGTCTGTTTATCTACTTGTCTGTTTATCTACTTGTCTGCTTCTCTGCTTGTATGCTTGTCTACTTGTCTGTTTATCTACTTGTCTGTTTTTCTGCTTGTCTGCTTGTCTCCTTGTCAAGTATGGTCTAGAGAGGGAGGGGTGGCTGCTCTCAGGGTTTTGGAATTGTTCCCAGGGTTTTGGAGTGGGTGAATTTTCACATTTTACTCCAAAACCCTGGGAGCAACTCCAAAATCCTGGGAGCCCTCCAAAACCCGGGGAGCAATTCCAAAACCTTAAGAGCAGCCCCCCCCCCCCCCCCCTCGTCTAGCAGACCTCCTGTATCAGATTAGCCCCAAGGATTCAAGCTAACTATAGTTCTCTCAGATTTTGAACCAATTGGTCCATTCAGGTGGATTGTACTTATATACTGGGTGGTTCATCTTCAACTATTGTAAATTACAGGGTACCTAGATAATATCTGATCGGAAACCACAAAACTATCTGTTGTTACACCCCCTCCTTCATTTCATGTTTTATATTCCTGTCTGTGTATAATTATATAATTAGTTTAATTAAACCCTGTTACTACTTACACACCTTCCACACCGTGGATAATTTACAGATTAACTTCTTTCTACAATTACGGAGAAAAAGAGATATATTGGGGGTCTCTTCAGGCTTAAACATGGATTGATTACAGGATATAGAACTATAACCATGTTCAGATTCCCTCCCCTCCCCCTCCTCTCCTACATTTTCCTTTTCTAAAATTTTCAAATCTCTTTCATCTGAGTCTGATATAAATTTGTACCTTGCCTCTGATTTAAATTCCTCCCTTGCCTTTGATATAGATTCCTCCCTTGCCTCCCATTTGTATTCCTCTCTTGCCTCCGATCTAGAATACTCCCTTGCCTCCAATTTAAATCCCTCTCTTGCCTCCGATCTAGATTACTCCCTTGCCTCCAATTAAAATTCCTCTCTTGCCTCCAATCTAGATTACTCCCTTGCCTCCGATTTAAATTTCTCTCTTGCTTCTGATCAAAATTTCCAAATTGCCTCCGCTCTAGATTCCTCTCTTGCCTCCGATCGAAATCCCTCACATGCCTCCGATCAAAATTATTTGCGCCTTCATCAAATAGAAATTTCTTTTTTTGTCTATTACTTTGATTTTCACAGATTGCCCTCAAGTTTCTAATGTCTATATGTATCTATGTGTCTAATTCTTGAATAATATAAAAATTTAATCTTTTCAACTCACGAAATGCATGAAAATGAAGCCAAGGGCTAACTCAAGTTTCTTAAAATATTTCAGAATTAATGAAGCAATTATTAAATTTATCAATTTTTTTCTCCTTTTTTGCAAAATAAAATTAATTAAGTTTAAAGGTACTAATCTCACGTTGGGTCGATTATACGGACTTAATTATTAATTCACATGAAATATTTGCTTCAATAGAAACTCCATTTCTCCCTCTCAACCCCCTCCTGCTGCCTCCCATACCCACTCTCCCTCTCCTTACCCCCTT
>NW_019396269.1:401703-431557 GCF_000591075.1 Eurytemora carolleeae | reverse complement strand
ATACATAGATACATATATACATATATACATAGATACATGGATATATAGATACATAGATACATAGATACATAGATACAAAGATACATATAGAAAGCTATTTAGATGTTTAGATATATGAAGGAAAGATAAATTTATATATTATACTAGGATACAGGAAAGATAGAATATAGTATAGAAAAAAATTGGATGAATAAAAAGAAAATTCGTAATGAAATTTTGATTATAGGAATGTGGGAAAATAGATAGACAGAAACAAATAGATAGATGGACAGACAGACAAAATAGAAAGAAATATAAACAATTACATAGATAATTGAGTGGATTAATGAATGAATGATGGCAGGTCGGATAAAAAGATATTTCGATTACAAATTAAGAACAATGACCTCTTAGATTAGATGTTTATCAAGGTTTAAGTCTCTAGTAGCTCCAACAAACCTGTCATGGCGGAGCTGTTATCTATCTATTTATCTATCTATCTATCTATCTATCTATCTATCTATCTATCTATCTATCTATCTATCTATCTATCTATCTATCTATCTATATTTATTATTATTATATTTATTGATGAAAAGAAAGAGAACCACTGCACCGCACTGCAGCAATTCTTTGATCTTTAATATGTTTAATTTTAATATCTTCTTTTATATCCATTAACCGTTATCTCATCTCTCTTATCTTTTTCAAAGTTCACAGTGCACAATCTGTATTGAAATTCAATAATAAAAATCTATAGAAAAATTAGAACTTTAATCTATGGGATCCATTTTATGCAGATCTATGGATCAATTTTATTCCTCTTCTATATCCCGTGGTGGTCATACCCTGCAGGGATAACTTTCATTTAGGGATCAATCATTGATCCTTAAGTTTGTAAGTGCACACATTGAGTATGAAGATCAAGTAAGAAATATCAGAAATCATGGTTAACAGGCAACTGCATGGGTGGCCTTTTAATTTAAAGAATATCCTTCCATACTCTCTGACCATCCAAAGATCAAAACCATTGTGTTCTTAATCCCGTCAGATAACACTAATCCTTATCTTATTAACTCCAACAATTAGGCTAATTCCATCAGGATATATCTAAAGGTTGATGAAGGGATCGCGAAAATATTAGACATTTGGTTCACAGATTATATCGGTTTAACTTGAGTTTAGGTGTTGTAGATTAACGCCATAGATTAAATTACAATAATAGATAGAACACTTGATGTCGTCTTCTCAAGATTTCGGGATTTTTCCTTCACAATAACCCTGAGGCAGAAGCCCAAAGGAGTTAAGTGCAGGCAGCGTTGAATCAAGACAGATAGAGAGCATGCGGCGCGTAACTCCTT
Source organism: Eurytemora carolleeae (assembly GCF_000591075.1). NCBI lineage: Eukaryota > Metazoa > Arthropoda > Copepoda > Calanoida > Temoridae > Eurytemora > Eurytemora carolleeae. The sequence continues at coordinate 430,217 of NW_019396269.1, read as the reverse complement.
TGGGCCTATGCCTCAGAGTTATTGTGAACGAAAATCCCTATATCTTGAAAAGACAACATCTCGTGTTCTATCTGTTATTGTTAATTAATCTAATACAAAAGTTCCGAACTCTTGTAGCTGCACGAAAACTAACGAAAATTTGCACACTTCTCAAACATGCACACACAGACTTGACACACAATCTAAATAAGAATACAACGGTGGCAGGTTCAGACATTTTTATTCTGATTCAAAAATTTTGCATCACAAAAACCTGGGTTAAGGCATAGAGTGGAGAGGGGNTACGGAGAGTTTCAATAAACGTTAATTGAGTCACACAATTTCATATTTATTGGGACTCTTTAATAAAGAGGATAGTTAACTAAGCGAAAAAATATTTATACACTGAACAGTGAAAGGTGTACAGTGCACAGTGTAACTGTACAATGGCGATGTACAATGTACATGATGTAAATGGCACGAATGGAAGAATTGGTTGGTTGCAGAACTTGTCAATGTACAGTTTACGTACAGTAGTGTAATCTACATACATAAAACATATATATGCAGATATATATGCATATATATTTACACTACACTAGTATATGCTTTACATTGATGTATAGTATACAACAAACATTAGCTGTACAACGAACAGTGTACAGTGTGCACAGCTGAGTGTTTGTACAATGGTTAGGGTACAGCAGTGTTTAGTATCACAGAAAATTAACTGCATCTTGTGCATACTCTCTGTTCTGTGTAGTGTACATACAACTAATTGTACCTTGTACATAATCTTAGGACATTGTACATACAATTAATTGCATCTTGTACATAATCTCAGTACAGTGTAGTGTACATACAATTTATTGTACCTTGTACATAATCTTAGGACAGTGTACATACAATCAATTGCATCTTGTACATACAATTAATTGAATCTTGTACATAATCCCAGTACAGTACGTAGTGTACATACAATTAATTGTACCTTGTACATAATCTTTGGACAGTGTACATACAATCAATTGAATCTTGTACATAATCTCAGTACAGTTTAGTGTGCATACAATTAGTTGCATCTTGTACATAATATCAGTACAGTGTAGTGTACATACAATTAATTGTACTTTGTACATAATCTTAGAAAAGTGTACATACAATTAACTGCATATTGTACATAATCTCAGTACAGTTTAGTGTACATACATTAATTGCATCTTTACATAATTTAGGAGTGTACATACAATCAATTGCATCTTGTACATAATCTCAGGACAGTATACATACAGATAATTGAATCTTGTACATAATCTCGAGATAGTGTACATACAATAAAAAAACATCTTGTACATAATCTCAGTGTTCTCTAAGATTTGAATTCGGTGCATTGGAACATACAAGGGTACAAATAGAGAAACAGTAAAAGAAGAAACAGGGTCTAAAACAACCTTTTGATGTTGCATTAGTTAACAAATATGTACTTCATGGTACATGTAAAATGTAAATCTACCATAGAATCCAGTTCTATGTTGTACAATTTGTACATAATCTAAATATCTGACAGCTTTCTTTCTTATCACTGTATAGTTAAATGTATGACATAATTCACAAACAGTTTCGACTTTCATCTTTAACTAGCCGACTTTTATGCGAGGATTTGACTGGAGACTTTCGACACAGTTGAGATATGCTCATTATATTTGCGACTAAAGTTCTTAGAGACTCCTCGTCTACTTGATGGTTCGACACTAGAGTCTGTTGAAGTCTGGCTAGACTTGAGAGCCGGGTCGACAGATTGTCGACCTGGTTTCTATGCGACATCATCTGAGCCTGGATCCTGCTTTGTCGGGACAATAATTCACTTTTCTCCTCAACACATTCTAAAATATAGAACAATATATACGGTAGTCGCCAGAATATAGTGGAATAATTAGTAATAATGGCATCTCACTAGATTTGAAGGCTGATAATGATATTACAAGACCATCAAGATGAACAAAGGAGATGAGTCTTTGCCACAAACTTGAATATTCCATTCGCTTTATCTTTGCAACATAGCGGTGTAAACCTTTGATATTTCAAACTTAGATTGCATGATCTAATAGAGTTTATAGTTTGAAATATCTAAGGTCTATTGGGTTGCAAAGATAAAGGTATTAAAATATAAAAGTTTATGGGAAAAACTCAATTCCTTTGGAGGGATTTAGCTCTTTGATGAATAGGATTAAGAAGCGTTAAATAGGTAGAATAATAAGATAATTAAAAACAGAAGGATTGTAGTGTAGGATTGTAAGATTATATGATTATAGGATTGTATAGGATAGTAGGATTGTAGGATTGTAGGATTTTAGGATTGTAGGATTGTAAGATTATATGATTATAGGATTGTATAGGATAGTAGGATTGTAGGATTGTAAGATTGTAGGATTGTAGGATTGTAGGATAGTAGGATTGTAGGATTGTAGGATTTTAGGATTGTCTAGGATAGTAGGATTATAGGATTGTAGAATTGTAGGATTGTAGGATTGTAAGATTATATGATTATAGGATTGTAGGATTGTAGGATTGTAGGATTGTAGGATTGTAAGATTATAGGATTGTAAGATTATAGGATTGTATAGGATTGTAGGATTGTATGATTGTAGGATTGTAGGATTGTAAGATTATATGATTTTAGGATTGTATAGGGTTGTATGATTTTGTAAGATTGTAGGCTTGTAGGCTTGTAGGATTGTAGGATTGTATGGTTGTATGATAGTAGGATTGTATGATTGTATGATTGTAGGATTGTAGGATTGTATGGCTTGTAGGATTGAAGGATCATAGGATTGTAGAGCTCGACCGCGAGAATAAGAATTGAAAAATTATTATGTTCCATCTCTTCGTGGAAATGATTAAGTTCTGTCAAAAATTCCTCAGAAGTAGACAGAATTCTTAGAATCTGACTTTCAATTTTAAAAACCATATTTTTAATGTTGGGAAGAGAAGGGGCCGGGGAGGGGTCGAAAGATGAAAAGTTCAGATAAAAGGACCGCCAGCAGAAGTTGTAATTCCTTATTCTACATCGTTACCCAGTAGTTCTCTTTAAATAACGATAACGATATCTTTCCAATAAATAATATTTTCCTTAAATTAATCACATTTTAAATTATGCACTGTATTTGTAATGTAATGTTGATGATTTATTAATTTTCAGTTCAAATTTAAAATAAAAGTTTTTCTTCTCCAAAATCGTTTTTTTCTTATAAAATGGATTTGGGGGGAGACAGATTTATTCATAAAAAATGGATTTTTGATATTACTTTACTTATACAAATAGAATAAAATTAACCAACAAAATTAATAAAAAGTTGAAAATTTAAAGTTAAAAGCCAACCTTCTGAATATCTTCTGTAGGACTCTATAACAGCATCAACTCCAGGCCAGTGTAGATGAGTATCCGGAGATACGTCCTTACTCAATTTTATCCTCTTCCCATCCTCAGTCTTAATACTAAACCCTAAACCCGGAGTAGTCTCTAGAGAATTTAGTTTCAGCTGTTCTCCGGGTACCTGCTGGGATACAGGATACAACCCAGCAGGATGCATTGTCGAGAGAGGGGACCCGGAGACGGAACCCTCTCCGGAGAGAACGGATTCCTCTATATAGAGCCTGGAAGACTCTGGATGTGTTGTGGAAGACTCCAAGGTGTGTCTAGAGGACTCAACATGAGCAGGATCTATAGTTTCTCCGGGATGAAAGGATTGTGAGGAATCATGGATCGTGATACTCTCTAGCTGAGAACCATCAGACCCGGAGCTAAACATTGCAGAGTCTGTGTTCAGGATGGACAAAGCAGTGCTCAGGGGTATAGTCTGGGAATCAGGGCTGGGGGCTAGGAAGGTCCCGTGATAGTCCCTTTTTACCCCTCGCAGGAAGGAGTTCGACATCCCGCGTAATCTTTTAAAATAAACATTCATCGAAGAATTATCGCGTTTATGATGAATTCTATTATCCAATATGGCCGACCAAATTATCTCATTATTTAACTTCTGTTCTTCTGTATTTCGACACAACCCTATTGCGGAAAGATACATCGCCTTGGCGTGTGATTCCGGGAGTCTGGAGAGGTGGGGAGGGATGGAGGGGAGGGGTAGCTCCGGGGAGGGACATTTGGTCTCTGGGGAGGGAGGGGGAGGGCTCGGAGAACATTCTCGGAGAATTTCCCGTCTTCGTTCCAGCTTTGCTATCTCGACATCTAGATAGATAGATAAATTAAATATATATATATGTATATCTAACTATCTATCCAAAGTTAGTTGAATAGAGAGATAGATAGATAGCTGGACACTGGATAGATAGGCTGTAAGCACAAATACATGAAGAGATAGATAGATAGATAATAAATATATAAATACTCAGATAGGTAGAATATATTTATATAAACTATAGATAGATAACTATTTCAATTAGATTTAGAGTCTTACACATAGATTAACTATCTATACAAGATGAAAAAATAAAGCTTGCTTGTTAGTTTGAGCATAAAAAAGGTCATCTCTGAAAAAAGATTAAATTGATTGATTGATAGATAATTGCCAGATAGATAGATAGATGAATGAATGGATAGATAGATGAATGGATTGACAGAAACTGGCAAATTAACGTACCAGTAAAAAGTTGGGGCGGCCTAAAATGAGAATTTTAAGAAGAGGGACTACAAGAAGAAGAGGGACTATGATAAGAAGAGGGACTACAAGATAAAGAGGGACTACAAGATAAAGAGGGACTACAAGAAGAAGAGGGACTATCATAGTAAAAAGACATCATACAGAAGGAGCACTAGTTACTACTAAAAGAAAAACAAAAGACTCAAAGGAAGGTGAGAAAGATTTAGTTGGAAGGAAGAGGAGGGTTAACGATGAAGTGAGGGGGTGGAGAGGTTGGCTAATAAAATCTTAGAATTTTAGAAGTTTTGATATGATAAAACTAGGACTGTTCAAGGTTGACATTCTCAGTAAACTAGAATATAAAGAACAAGAAGTACATTCCATCCAAACCCGAAGACAACTAATTAAATTAGGGGGTTTAATTCACAAAAACATACACGCCATACTTAACAAATAAGAACGAGAAAATAAAATTATCATATTTTCTACAAAATAACTTGAAAGAAAATTTCATAAAACATATTTCAAAAGTAAAAAAAAAATAATCCGAATTTTCGAATTCTTTTAAGATTTGAATATTACCGTTCTTCTTATCATGGGTGACAAGGTTTAGATATCCCAGATAATCCATCTTCTCTTCTGCACTTGGAAAGCAGGGTTCAGGTTCAGGTTCCAGGTCAGGATCAGTTTTAGGTTTAGGATCTTGCTCAGCTTGAAATGCAGATTGTTTTCTCTCTTGATCCTTCTCCAGGTTCTGGATTAAGCGTCCTGGATAAACAAATACTCATTCATTAAAATAGTTTAATCCCACGATTTGGATTGTGGATTGTATAAGGATTGTATACGGAAGGATTATGGATTGTATAAGGAAGGATGTGGATTGTATAAGGAAGGATTGTGGATTGTATAAGGAAGGATGATTGTGGATTGTATAAGGAAGGATTGTGGATTGTATAAGGAAGGATTGTGGATTATATAAGGAAGGATTGTGGATTATATAAGGATTGTATAAGGAAGGATTGTGCATTGTGTTAGGATTGTATAAGGAAGGATTATGGATTGTATAAGGAAGGATTGTGGATTGTATAAGGAAGGATTGTGGATTATATAAGGATTGTATAAGAAAGGATTGTGGATTGTATAAGGAAGGATTGTGGATTATATAAGGATTGTATAAGGAAGGATTGTGGATTGTGTTAGGATTGTATAAGGAAGGATTATGGATTGTATAAGGAAGGATTGTGGATTGTATAAGGTTTGTATAAGGAGGAATTTTGAATTGTATAAGGATTGCATGAGAAAGGATTGTGAATTATTGTGTTAGGATTGTATAAGGAAGGATTATGGATTGTATAAGGAAGGATTGTGGATTGTATAAGGTTTGTATAAGGAGGAATTTTGAATTGTATAAGGATTGCATGAGAAAGGATTGTGAATTTTTAAGGATTGTGGATTGTGTAAGAAGTGATTGTGGATTGTATAAAGAAAGAAAGCGGATTGTAAACGGAAGGTTTTTTAAAGGATTTTATAAGGAAGGATTGTGGATTGTGTTAGGATTGTAAAAGGAAGGATTGTGGATTCCATTAGGAAGGATTTTGGATTGTGTTAGGAAGGATTTTGGATAGTGTTAGGAAGGATTGTGGATTGTATTAGGAAGGATTGTGGATTGTATAAGGAAGGATTGTGGATTATATAAGGAAGGATTGTGGATTATATAAGGAAGGATTGGGGATTGTATAAGGATTGTATAAGGAGGGATAGTGGATTGTATAAGAAGGGATTGTTGTGTTGAAGGTTAGACTAGGAAATGGAGAGCTCAGTCAAATGAAAATATGTTTCCTCCGTCTCACAGGAAATGAAATTTTTCCATAGCAGTGGGATAGAAAAGAGAGAGTGAGGGGATAGAAAATAAAGGGAGGGAGAGGGGGGGGGTGAGGGACAGATGAAAAGAAGGAGGGGATTGAGTAAGAATGGGGGGGGGGAAGGGGCTGAAAAAAGGATAATAGTTGTGGAGTGTTTTGTGAACTATACTGAAGAATGTTTAGTTTAAGAGGGTAGTCTAAGTACAGGGTGTCCCAAAAAACATGGGAATTCAGTGACGAATAGTATATCGTCTTCGTTATGAATTAGCATTGTAATACCTAATTTAAAAATACATAATATTATTTTGTCTGCTAGAGTTTATTTTATGAAAAGGGTGAAAGACTGTAATGATGAGTTTATAATGTCTCCACAAGATGAACAGTGAAGACGGACAAGGTTACTCTGTTTGTATACTGCAATTTTCTTGTTTTACTAAGTACAACCGTATGCAGTCAAAACATAAACAAACAAAATGTGAACATAGCAGACGAAACTCTTACAGATTACAGCTTTCTCAGTAGGTATCACTATACTAAATCAAAGAATTATTTAAAAAGACGATAACGAATTCGTCACTGAATTCCCATGTTTATTGGGACACCCTGTATTTGAGGATCCTTCAGGCATGTAAAAAACTATTATCTGTGAAGATAAAATTAGAAGAAAAAAATGGAAAGAATATTTTCCTGATGTTGGACAAAGAGTTAGATCTTCTAGACTTGGCACAACATGGACTTGTTCTTCCTTCTCCTCCACATTCTCCTCCTCCTCCTCCATCTTGCAGGAGAACCCGTTCATCTCCTTACTCTCCTGCACCACCACCTCCTCCTCCACCTTCACCTGGTAGGACGAATCCTTCTCCAGTTTACAAGAGAAGGACGAATCCTCGGAGGATATCTCCGGGTAGGAGCTGAAACTGTCACTTTTATTCAAACTTTCACATAAACTTTCTCGTTTAATTGAACTATCACTGGACATGGATTCATAATCACTGTCTTGATCATCAACCTTTCTCTCACTTATTTCAAACTTTAAGGTCTGTACTCGGAGTCCTGAGCTCGGAGAAACTCCTGAACTAGGTTCACAGCTCCTACTCTCGGGACGAACTGGAGAGTAATCGTCTTCAAACGGACGAACGAAAAGACATTTTGGAATAAAATTTGCATCAGGTTCAGTTTTCGGCTCAATTTTTGGTATTTTCGTTCCTAACAATGTATCACTAGGAGCAGTTGAGGGTATGGGAGTGGATGAAAATACTACAGATGTTAATGATGAAACCGTCATTGAGGTTGAGATTGCGGTTGTACATGTCAACGTCGTACTTGTTGTCACAGCACTATCTATTTCAATCACTTTTATATCATCTCCACTGGAGTCAAGATCAACAATCTTAGTTCTCTTGTTCTGAATGTTGGATTTACTAAAACTAGATTTAAATTTATCCGAGGAACTTCGTCCTGGTTTAACTTTATGTTTGGAATATTTCCCCTCCTCCCTATTATACTCCGGACCTGGAGCAGGGTTTAATCCCATCCTGAGAGATTGGACTGTCTCCAGGTCCTGGACTGGGTGGGGAGGGTATGGATTGAAGGTGTGTAGAGGAGAAAGATGAGATCTGGCTCCACTCAAGTTTAAATAGTGGTGGAGCTGAGCCCGGTAAAGAGGATCTGATTCTAAGCTGAAAAAAGTTAAATATAATTTGATATATTCTAATCAAAATATTATAAGTTAAAATGAAAACAATTGATAAAAGATTAAAAACTCAAGTTTCTTAATTAAAAAAAAACTGGAATGTCCCTATACAGGGTTACCGGACTCACAATAGATAAGACTGTAAAGACGATCCCAAACTCAAGAAATATGACAATTTAAAGCTTGATTTTTGGGTTTTGCATTCAATGAAGTATTTTGGTGGTTTACAAAATGCACGGAAATAAGACAGTTTTGACCTACAAGGAACCCTGAATGCAAGAAAATGGACTAAACAAACTCTGTACAATCGTCTCTGAAGTTTCATCCTTTGTAGGTATCCCTGTATGAATATAGTTGAATGTACTAGGAAGAGATATGTGGTATGGAAGGAGGATATTTCCGACCATCCTCTTCATAAACTACTAACAAGAAAATATTGAGGGGGAAAATGCCCGTGAAACATTCTCAAGCAAGATAGAAGATACAGAACCATTTTCAACCGTTGGATATTGGTTATACATAATTATATTTAATCTTACTCCGATAAACAGGTTAGATTTTACGTGATCCAGCTCCTAGAGACAATTAATGAACCCAGCTCCCAGATACAGTAACTAATTCTAGCTCCTAGATACAGTTTCTGAACCTAGCTTCTAGATACAGGTGCTGAACCTAGCTTCTAGATACAGTTACTAAACCTAGCTCCTAGATACAGTAACCGAATCTAGCTCCTAGATACAGGTACTGAACCCAGCTCCTAAATACAGGTGCTGAGCCTAGCTCCTAGATACAGTTACTGGCTCCTTGCTAGATACAGTTACTGAACCTAGTTCCTAGACACAGGTGCTGAACCTAGCTCCTAGATAAAGTTACTGAACCTAGCTCCCAGAAACAGTTACTGAACCTAGCTCCTAAATACAGTTACTGAACCTAGCTCCTAGATACAGTCACTGAACCAAGCTCCTAAATACAGGTACTGAACCTAGCTCCTAGATACAGGTGCTGAACCTAGTTAATAGATACAGGTGCTGAGGCTGAACCTAGCTCCTTGATAAAGCTAATAAACCTAGCTCCTAGATACTTTTACTAACCCTTAGCTCCTTATACATGTCACTGAACCTAGCTTCTAGATACAGGTACACAACATATTTCCTAGATACAGAAACCATATTTTTTATTCCTCAGGGTTGTATGATTAGGTGAAGAGAAATGTAGATTTGTCTGAGAAATTGTTTAATATTTAATCAATGCTATCCTTATTCCTTATTCCTTACCCGTAGGGTAGAGTTGAGATACCAGGCAGAAGACCGGGAAGGGGGAGAAGGTGGGAGGGGAAGGCTGGATGTCCTGGCATGGACAAGAATGGGGGTAAGGAGGAATGAGCTAGGCTAGAATGGAGACCAGAGTGTGAGATGGTTGGAGGGAGAGGGTGGGTTGAGGTGTTGGTTCTATAGGGTTTAAAACTGGAGTCTAGGAGAGGATTGGAGGTGGATGGAGCTGAAGAGAAGAGGGATGTATTGGAGTAGATTGGATTAGAGAAGGATGCGGAGGAGGAGGAAGGAGAGGAAGATGAGACAGAAAATGTTGAAGGAAAAGAGAAGACCGGAGAGGACGAATAAGAAATGGGGCCTGCTCCGCTGCTGGAAAACCCCTGAAAAAACAATTTTTGAAAAATTTGTTAACAAAAAGTTTGATAAAAGTACTAACCTTTCTAACATCTAGCAAAGATGATGAAGGAGAAGGGGAGGAACTAAGTTTATTTCTATGTTCAAGATCTCCCGCATTCTTGGCCAGATCCCGCAACACAGCAGCAAAAGAATTGTTGGACGAGTCCATTCTCGGGATAGAAGGGGAAGAAGGTTGGATATTAGATGACTTGCTCATTCCAGCCCCACCTGAAAGTGATTACAATTACTAAGATAAATTATTTTTAACACTCATCCTTCGAATCCGTCCATCTCAATCAAACGTAAATATTTCTTTTTCCTTTAACTACTAAAACTTCTAGAATTATCCGTCCGCCGAGGCGAGAAATTAACCGGAAAAGAGTCTCTGAACCGGAAATAAATTGAATGAAGGAGAAGTTTTGAGAAGATGTGTGCTTTAAATCTAATTAGAGTTGAACCAAGTATATACATGTTTTTTGTTTTCTAAGTACTCTCTCATGTCCTAAAAGATATAAGAAAGTGACGACTATAAGATAATTGATATTAAAAATTTTAAAAGACATGTTCCAATTTAAAAGTCTGTTAACTTTATTCAGTTTCTTTCTTCAGGTATATATAACCAATAACTTAAAACAATAATAATAATGATTATAACTTTTTATGATTATACATTTTACATCTAATATAATGATGAAGATAGTAATAATAATAATAAACAATTTGATGATATTTTCGAAATTCTATGATAAAAAATGTGCAAAAATGAGGTTCATAAGCTATGATCGGACAAACTGTATACAAACAAACCGAAAAAAAGAGATTGCTGTTTTATATAAGTAGATGCATAATATATTACAGAGTTTCTCTAAAACAATTTTCGTTTTTTGGATATTTAAAAGGTTAATAAAAAGTTAACTTGTTAAGAATTGAGACAACTGTTTTTAGAAACACCCTGTGAGTGTGTTGTATATATATATATATTGTATATAATATATATTCATGGTTTATACATGTTTCTGAACTTTGATTTCCTGCAGACCAAACCTTTCAACAGTTTTATCCTTCCTAACACACAACACATTCTCTACTATCATGCAATACCAGGGGGTGTGACAGAGCGGTATATTTATAAGAAGATGACAAGTTGACTCAATTAAACCATGTAAAAAGTTAATTTGATATAAAACAATATTAATCTATTTATTTCAGCTCAATTACTCGATAAACTAAACAAACAATTATTTATAATCTATAATTAGAAATAAATATTTAAATAATAATATTTGCAAAACTGAGCTTCACCTAAAATCTCAAATTCATATTCATGTTTTATATTATAGGACCTAATCTTTCTCCGTTATCAAACTAGATACAATGAATCCCATTAAACTGTGAAGTAGGAAGATGACTGTTAGATTCAAGTTATAATTTTGAAAAATTAAATAATATGAAACACATGAATTGTGCAGTGTACTCAGACCCATTTCACTCAAGTTGACTTTCAAGCTATTTGCTTTAAAACAACATCAAATACACAGAATTGAATGCAAACATGTCGTCTTCTTATTTGATTGGTTCTACATGATGTGAAATTTATTGTTGAATTATGAGATTGTATTTATGTCTGTTCTTAATCCTGTGAATATTGCATGTAATGTTTATTTTTAGCTTTTGTTATTTCGTCTTGAAAGCTGATTGCGTTTCTTGTTTACAGTGTGTAAAGATCTTTATTTTGATAGCAAAATATTGGGGGGGGGGGGGGCTTGTTAGGCATGAATTGTGTTAATTTTTCTTTTATACTGGTTTTTACAATTTAGATGTTTCTTTATTTTATTGTGGCAAAGTGATGTTTGCTGTTTTATTATTTTTTTTTATAGAATGCAAGTATATCAACAGCTGATAAATATGATAAACCTTATGATTAGGCTCATACAGAGTGTGATTATTTAATTTAGTGTTTGTGTACGTGTGATGAGTGTGTTTCTGCAAGGTGAGTGTTTGTGTGTGTGAGGTATGTTTGTGTGTGTGTCAGTATAACTGATTAGCATATCTCTCTCTTGCTACTCCGCCTCAGACGCCCTACACAACTCATGCCTTAAGCAGTTCCACATACCTAGTCCAACATATCTTTCAAGGNTACAGGATTTAATTCTTTGATTCAGCTTAGATAATTTCATCATATAAATAATCAGTCGAATCCCTACCATCCTTAAACCTCTTAGACCCCTCTGAGCCCCCGCCACGCCCTTTCTCTTTTAATCCAAACTATATACACGCCCCTGTTATAAGCTTAAACTAAACCTTACATTTACATTTTAAATACAGTGCTACACCTGATATCATTCTAGCTAATATATTCCCTATCTAATTCAATCTCTATCTAAAAAGCCTCAATCTACTATATTCTATATTTAGCAAACCCTCTCTCTACTACATTCTCTATCTAGCAAACCTTCTCTCTACTATATTCTATATTTAGCAAACCCTCTCTCTACTACATTCTCTATCTAGCAAACCTTCTCTCTGATACATTAACTATCTAGCAAACCTTCTCTCTACACTACATTCTCTATCTAGCAAACCTTCTCTCTACACTACATTCTCTACCAAGCAAACCCTCTCTCTGCTCTACATTCTCTATGTAGCAAACCCTCTCTCTACTCTACATTCTCTATCTAGCAAACCTTCTCTCAACTACAATCTCTATGTAGCAAACCTTCTCTCTACACTACATTCTCTATCTAGCAAACCCTCTCTCTACACTACATTCTCTATCTAGCAAACCCTCTCTCTACTCTACATTCTCTATCTAGCAAACCTTCTCTCTACTACATTCTCCATGTAGCAAACCTTCTCTCTGCACTACATTCTCTATCTAGCAAACCATCTCTCTACTACATTCTCTATCTAGCAAACCTTCTCTCTACTACATTCTCTATCTAGCAAACCTTCTCTCTAATACATTCTCTATCTAGCAAACCTTCTCTCTGCTACATTCTCTATCTAACAAACCGTCTCTCTGCTACATTCTTTATCTAGCAAACATTCTCTCTGATACATTCTCTATCTAGCAAACCTTCTCTCTGCTACATTCTCTATCTAACAAACCGTCTCTCTGCTACATTCTTTATCTAGCAAACCTTCTCTCTGATACATTCTCTATCTGACAAACCTTCGCTCTGACACATTCTCTATCTAACAAACCTTCTCTCTGATACATTCTCTATCTAACAAACCTTCGCTCTGACACATTCTCTATCTAACAAACCGTCTCTCTACTACATTCTCTATCTAACAAACCTTATCTTTGCTACATTCTCTATCTAACAAACCCTCTCTTTGCTACATTCTCTATATAGCAAACCTTCTCTCTACTACATTCTCTATATAACAAACCGTCTCTCTGCTACATTCTCTATCTAACAAACCCTCTCTCTGCTACATTCTCTATCTAACAAACTCTCTTTCTACACTACATTCTCTATCTAACAAATAATCTCTCTACTACATTCTCTATCTAACAAACTCTCTATATAATTAATTCTCTACTTAGCAAATCATCTCTCTTACTACATTCTCTATCTAGCAAACCTTCTCTCTAATACATTCTCTATCTAGCAAACCTTCTCTCTACTACATTCTCTACATAACAAACCATCTCTCTGCTACATTCTCTATCTAATAAACCGTCTCTCTGCTACATTCTCTATCTAACAAACCGTCTCTCTAAAACATTCTCTATCTACCAAACCTTCTCTTTGCTACATTCTCTATCAAACAAACTCTCTCTCTACACTACATTCTCTATCAAACAAATAATCTCTCTACTACATTCTCTATCTAGCAAACCTTCTATATGATACATTCTCTATCTAACAAACCGTCTTTCTGCTACATTCTCTATCTAGCAAACCTTCTCTCTACTACATTCTCTACATAACAAACCATCTCTCTGCTACATTCTCTATCTAACAAACCGTCTCTTTGCTACATTCTCTATCTAACAAACCTTCTTTCTACTACATTCTCTATCTAACAAACCGTCTTTCTACTACATTCTCTATCTAACAAACCATCTCTCTAATACATTCTCTATCTAACAAACCTTCTCTTTGCTACATTCTCTATCTAACATACCGTCTCTCTACTAAATTCTCTATCCAACAAACCTTCTCTTTGCTACATTCTCTATCTAACAAACCGTCTCTCTACTACATTCTCTATCTAACAAACCGTCTCTCTACTACATTCTCTATCTAACAAACATCTCTCTAATTCATTCTCCCAAGAAATCTATCTTAAACACACCCCTCTCTAGTCAAAATATGTGATTAAATTTAATAGTTTGAAGTTAAATCCACCCCTTTAGCATATCTGCACTTAATTACCCACACCCATTCTTCCTCATGCTTCTTGTAACACAGTTTCTTCTCTCTTTCTATAGTTTCTTTATAACTACTTCATACTCACCTTAATTATAAATACTTTTATATGTATACATAAAGTAGACATCTCTGTTTGTCTGTTTGTTTATATATCCGATCATAACTCATGAAACCCCTGATCGATTTGCCTCAAATTTTGATTGGGGAACTTGTATAAACATATGAATGTTTTAAGCTTGGTTTAAAAATTGAATTTTCTAGAGTAAGTTTATTTATCCGGGAAAGCCGGGTTCCCAAGCTTTAATTAGGTATTGTTAGTATAGGGTAAATATACTTCTACCTTGTAAATACATATAAATAGATATACAAATACATCCGAGCTATGGATAATATTATTGTTAGTATAGGGTAAATATACTTCTACCTTGTAAATACATATAAATAGATATACAAATACATCCGAGCTATGGATAATATTATTGTTAGTATAGGGTAAATATACTTCTACCTTATATATACATATAAATAGATATACAAATACATCTATGGATAATATTATTGTTGCCCAATGTGACACAGGAGATACTAATGAAAATTGATTTTCTTTAGTTTATTGAATATATTCTATAGAAAAATATACATCCCATATATTCCATATATCTTTATATATCTCTACATATCTCTATATAAAACTATATATCTGTATATATCTGTATGTATCCGTATATATCTGTATATATCTGTATATATCTGTATATATCTGTATAAATCTCTATATATCTCTATATATCTCTATATATCTCTATATATCTCTGTATATCTCTATATATTTCTATGTATCTCCATTTATATTATATTTATAAATAGTTGGGAACATAAATTTATAAATAATTGGGAACATGGATTTATAAATAGTTGGGAGCAAGGATCTATAAATAGTTGGAAACATAGATTTATAAATAGTTAGGAACATAGATTTATAAATAGTTGGGAGGATGGATTTATAAATAGTTGGGAACATATATTTATAAATAGTTGGGAACATAGATTTATAAATAGCTGGGAGCATAGGTTTATAAATAGTCGGGAGTATAGATTTATAAATAGTTGGGAACATAGATGGGAACATAGATTTATATATAGTTGGGAGGATGGATTTATAAATAGTTGGGAGCATGGATTTATAAATAGTTGGGAACATAGATTTATAAATAGTTTGGATTTATAAATAGTTGGGAACATAGATTTATAAATAGTTAGATACATAGATTTATAAATAGTTGGGAGCATGGATTTATAAATAGTTGGGAACATAGATTTATAAATAGTTAGATACATAGATTTATAAATAGTTAGGAACATAGATTTATAAATAGTTAGGAACATAGATTTATAAATAGTTAGGAACATAGATTTATAAATAGTTGGGAACATAGATTTATAAATAGTTGGGAGCATGGATTTATAAATAGTTGGGAGCATGGATTTATAAATAGTTGGGAGTACAGATTTATAAATAGTTGGGAGTACAGATTTATATATAGTTAGGAGCATAGATTTATAAATAGTTGGGAACATAGATTTATTAATAGTTGGGAGCATGGATTTATAAACAGGATTTATAAATGGTTGGGAACAAGGATTTATAAATATTGTTTTTCACTGTGTTGATTTATTTCAAATAATCGTAGAAACGGCTGAACCGATCATAAGATGAAAAACGAACGTTTTTTTGTCCGATCTTACATCCTCCCTTTTTACAAAATACCCCTGATTTTACCCCCCCCCCCCCTGGCTTCCATGAAACCCATCTCGTGCCTGACATGGCACCACTTTGAATAGAATACACACAATTGGTAAACCACTAAATACTTCCAAGCCCTGGCAACCTATACTCAACCTATTCAAGCGCAACAAAAAATGAGTTTGGAAAACAAATATGAGCGTGAGAGAGAAATCTCTTGAATGGTTTAAGGGACTGTCTTTGTCATTTCAAGTGATCCTCCATTCAATTAGAAGAATACCTGATTCACAAGGTTACCCTTGAAACATTAATCTGATAAATAATGTGTTTTAAAAGTATCTAATTAAGAAAGTATCTTCATTTTTTCTGAAAAAATTTACATTTTTTAAAGAAACCACAATTAAAAATAATCAGTTTTTGATAAACAATAACTTGGATATCTTATTCATAATGGATTAGACTTAACTTTGAACGGTACCTTTGTGAATCTGGCATGCAGCTTTATGAAGAACCGCTTGAAATAACGTGTACAGTCCCTTTAAAGTAAGTTTTATAAACGTTTAAACTTTTTAAAGTCTTAGCTTTACAATGTTTTCATTTTCTTAAATCTCTGCTTTATACAATGTTCGTTTTAACTCTCAAAATTCTTAAAATCTTAGCTCTAAAAGTAAAAACGTTTTTGATTTTGGAAATCTTAGCTCTAAAAGTTAAAACATTTTTTAATTTTGGAAATCATCTCTAAAAGTTAAAACGTTTTTAATTTTGGAAATCTTAGCTCTAAAACGTTTCTTCAAACGTTGATAAAAACAATTAAACACAATAAATATTTGTGAACACTGTGTATATCTAATATCTATGAGCCTAGAGCGTGAAGGTCCCGGATATTGAGGATATATTGATATTGATTGGAGAAGATGGAACGTTAATAACAACAAGATATATTTATATCCATATAATTCCAACTATACATCATTAGATTATAGTACAGGGGGATGCTTCATTACAGACATTTTATACCAGAAGTAGAACTCAGGGTAAGGTATATCAGGACAGATCTAGCTCAGGGTAGTAGATATATTAGGAGCAGGACAGTTCTAGTTCAGGGTAGGATATAATTAGTAGGAGCAGGACAGATCTAGCTCATGCAGGGTAGGATATACAGTAGGAGAGTAGGACAGATCTAGCTCAGGGTAGGATATGTAGTAGGAGCAGGACAGATCTAGCTCAGGGTAGTAGATATAGTAGGAAAAAGACAGCTCTAGTTCAGGGTAGGATATAATTAGTAGGAGCAGGATAGATCTAGCTCATGCAAGGTAGGATATATAGTATGAGAGTAGGACAGATCTAGCTCAGGGTAGGATATGTAGTAGGAGCAGGCCAGATCTAGATCAGGGTAGGATGCATAGTAGGAGCAGGACAGATCTAGCGCAGGGTAGGATGTATAGTAGGAGCAGGACAGATCTAGCTCAGGGTAGGATGTATAGTAGGAGCAGGACAGATCTAGCTCAGGATAGGATATTAAGTTGGAGCAGGGCAGAACTAGATCATGCAGGGTAGGATATGTAGTAGGAGCGGGACAGATCTAGCTCAGGGTAGGATATTTAGTAGGAGCAGGACAGTTCTAGTTCAGGGTAGGATATGTAGTAGGAGCAGGACAGGTCTAGCTCAGGGTAGGATATGTAGTAGGAGCAGGACAGATCTAGCTCAGGGTAGGATATGTAGTAGGAGCAGGACAGTTCTAGTTCAGGGTAGGATATGTAGTAGGAGCAGGACAGGTCTAGCTCAGGGTAGGATATGTAGTAGGAGCAGGACAGATCTAGCTCAGGGTAGGATATGTAGTAGGAGCGGGACAGATCTAGCTCAGGGTAGGATATTTAGTTGGAGCAGGACAGATCTAGCTCAGGGTAGGATATATAGTAGGAGCAGGACAGATCTAGCTCAGGGTAGGATATATAGTAGGAGCAGGACAAATGTAGCTTAGGGCAAGATATATATCTAGCTAGATAGCTAAATAGTTGTATACATATCTAGCTAGATAGCTAAATAGTTGTATATATATCTAGCTAGATAGCTTAATAGTTTTATATATATCTAGCTAGATAGCTTAATAGTTGTATATATATCTCTAGCTAGGTAGCTTAATAGTTGTAAATATATCTAGCTAGGTAGCTTATGAGTTTTATATATATCTATCTAGATAGCTTAATAGTTGTACAATATATATACACAGAACAGAGATTAGAATGCATGAAGGTTATCAGAGAATTTATTTAGAGAAAATTCAATAATTTTCAAGACATTTTTTTCTATAAAAAGATGTTCCAGGGCACAAAAGGTTATATAGCACGAATGTGTATGCAGTATGGAAACATTACAACAAAAGGGCGGTTTTACACTTTTTCTACTTAATTCCACTCTATACTTATCTATTCTCTTTGTGTATATATATCTAGCTATGGTATGGTATGGCTCTGGTTGATGAAGACTCGAGCTTAGAATACAGATTGTTACACCAGATCCTCACCATTTTCACAGGGGCAACCAGACTAATATCAGGGGTTTAACCAGACTAATACCAGGGGTTCAACCAGACTAATATCAGGTGTTCAACCCGACTATTATCAGGGGGAAACCCGACTAATTTTTCGGTGTGCAATCAGACTAATACCAGGGGTGCAACCAGACAAATATCAGGGGTGCAACCTGCAATCTAATATCAAGGGGGCAACCAGTCTAATATAAGGGGTAGCCAGGCTATTATAAGGAGGACAACCAGAGTAATAACAGGGGGGCAAAGTCATGGCCAAAAAGGATCTTTGTATCCCACCACCCTCTGCGTAGCAGGATCTCAATGTCCCCCTGTATCCCCCTAGCAGGATCTGTGTACCCCCCTTGTATCCCCCTAGCAGGATCTGTGTATTCACCTAGCAGGATCTGTGTACCCCCCTTGTATCCCCCTAGCAGGATCTGTGTATCCCCCTGTATCCCCTTCGCAGGATCTGTGTATCCCCCTTATTACTCCCCACTAGCAGGATCTGTGTATTCCCCTGTATCCCCCTAGCAGGATTTCTGTATCCCCCTAGCAGGATCTATGTACCCCTCTTAATAATCCCCCTGGAAAGATCTGTGTATCCCCCTGATAATCTGGACACCTATCCAAACCCCAGCCTCCATACAGAGGCCGCTCCAACTCCCGTCCATGAGGATTCATTTCTTTATTTAGATAATCCATTTTCATCCACCCTCAACTCATCCATTTTCATCCATCCTCATCTCATCCATTTTCATCCATCCTCATCACATCCATTTTCATCCATTCTCTTCTGATCAAATTCTCATCCATCCTCATATCATCCATCCTCATCTCATCCATCCTCATCTTATCTATCCTCATATCATCCATCCTCATCCATTCATCCTCATCTCATCCATCCTCATCTCATCGATACTCATCTCATCCATCCTCATCCATCCATCCTCATCTCATCGCTACTCATCTCATCCATTCTTTAGTTTAGTTTAGTTTAATCTAAATCTAAATAAAATATTAATATATTGTATATTTACATTAATGGTGTCAATTTTCATTTTGATAAGAATTCAGGACAAACAAACTTTTTGGAAAATTCAAGATTCTTTTGGCATTAAAATTAAATTGAACTATATATATAAAGTTGTAATCTCTGTTTGTCTGTCTGTTTGGACCGATTCGCCTCACATTTTATTTTGGAACTCGGGAGACCCACGGAAATCTTCTTAGCTTGGTTTTCAGATTCTAAGTTGAGAGGGTGGACTTTAACAGCGAAAATTTAGTTTCCCGGTAATTTCGGTTAAGTGCGTGTAAACTGCGGACAACGCTGGGTTCCCTAGCTAGAGCATAGAAAATGTATAGATATAAAACAAATATTTTATTTTTTGCAAATATGCTTTCTTAAAAAAACACAGCAAAGGCAATTTTGCAACAAATACAAGTGGAGCTTTTAGCAAAAGATTGTGATAATTATGTGCTAATCTTTTTGAAAAAAACGAGAAATTCAAGTTTTTAATTCAAGCAACGATAATGATATGAAAAAATAATTATCTGATTTAATATAAAAATGAAACAGAAAGCAGGGTGCAGGGCCGGGGGGGAGGGTCCAGGGGTGAAAATTGAGATGTATTATGTACTACATGTAGATATATATATAGCTAGTATATTATAAATTTTGTTCCATGTTTTTATTACTGCGGACAAACGGACATTTGTTTTTATTCCGAAATTGTATTGTTTGTGTGTATAAACATCCAAATATAACTTCAGCTTGAAGTCATTGCGTAGAGTATCAAGTCACAAAAAAACTGATTACTTACTCGCCCCAAACTCTGATTTACTATTCCTTATATCTTTGCAACTTAATATTCCTAAATGTCGCAAACCTCTGATATTTCAAACTATGAATTCTGCTTGATCTGTTTCTATATAACAAAACTATAAAAGGTTCCTACATCTTCAATGCACATAATTGTAGCATTTTTCAGTACACATTAACTATAATGCCTATTTAATGTAGAGACCTACATTTTTGCATGTCGTAAATGCATGCCTAAATTGTGCATAAGTTGTGCTTAAGTTGTGTGTAAATTGTGCGTAAGTTGTATTTTAATTGTTATATGTAAATTGTGCGTGTGAGGAACGTGCTTTGATTCTATATTATTCTTACTCTTAAACCAACTTCATCATAAGGGGAGACAAATATTAGACATAATATAGACAAATATCAGACAAATATTATACAAATATTATACAAATATTAGACATTATCTAGACAAATATTAGTCAAATATTAGACAAATATTAGACAAATATTAGACAAATATTAGACAAATATTAGACAAATATTAGACAAATATTAGACAAATATTAGACACATATTAGACAAATATTAGACATAATCTAGACAAATATTAGTCAAATATTAGACAAATATTAGACAATTATTAGACAAATATTAGACAAATATTAGACAAATATTAGACATAATCTAGACAAATATTAGTCAAATATTAGACAAATATCAGACAAATATTAGACAAATATTAGACATAATCTAGACAATTATTAGTCAAATATTAGACAAATATTAGATAAATATTAGGCATATTCTAGACAATTATTAGACAAATATTAGACAAAAATTAGATAAATATTAGATAAATATTAGACAAATATTAGGCATATTCTAGACAAATATTAGACAAATATTAGATAAATATTAGACAAATATTAGATAAATATTAGTTAAATATTGGACAAATACTAAACAAATATTTGACAAATATTAGACAAATATTAGACAAATAGTAGACAAATATTAGACATAATCTAGATAAATATTAGACAAATATTAGACACATATTAGACATATTTTAGACAAATATAAGAATAATCTAGACAAATATTTGACAAATATTAGACATAATCTAGACAAATATTAGAAAAATATTAGACATATTCAAGACAAATATTAGGCAAATATTAGGCAAATATTAGGCAAATATTAGACAAATATTAGACAAATTCTAGACAAATATTAGACAAATATTAGACATAAATTAGACAAATATTAGACATATTCTAGACAAATATTTGACAAATATCAGACAAATATTAGATATAAATTATAAATAATCTAGACAAATATTAGACAAATATTAGACATAAAATTAGACAAATATTAGACAAGAAGTTAACAACTTACAAGCAGAAAGTAGAAAAATATTATACGAAAATAAAAAATAAACTAGAAAATAAAATAAAAAGACAAACAAACAGACAAACAGATAGAGAAAACCCAACACAGAAATATGCAAACAACTAGACAGACATTCACACAGAAGTGAAAAGCTAAGCAACAAGGAATATAAAGGTGGAAACTGGAAATGAAGATGGTATTTGGCTGATAATGATAATACACAATACAATTTTTATTCATAAAGATATCGAAGTCAGGATTTAAACCTGATGCGACTGATGATAAAATAACAACCGTGTTAGGAAAACTGTGAGTAAATGTGAAGACAATATTTAACTAATATATCCGCTTCGGTTCATGTAAACCAGATTAAACCCAGTATCTCTTCCCTTTTATCTCTCTATACACTATATACACAACTTTTCATAACATATTCAAATTCACTCATCTTCATGGCCCACTGTGAACTAAAATATGAACATTCTGACGAGACGCAACAGGATTTTGCCGAATTCTCCTTGAAAACTGAAACCAGAAAAAAACTTTTGGACATTTTTAAGTCAATGAATACAAAAAAATAAGAATGGCCTGTTCGGCCGGTTCTCAATAGTTGATGAATAATAATGTCTTGATTGTGTTGATGGTTTGGTTCGTAACAATCTGTCTAGTGACTCTGGTGAGAAGATATAATACAAGATTAGGAAGCGTTGAAAGAAGATAAGAAAAAAGTATTTCTGGGATGAAAGGGGGGGGGGAGGCGTGGGATAAGGGGGAGAACAGGGGGGTAGTGGTGGGGGGGGGGCAGTTTTGACAGCCCACCAAATCATCTTATCCTGTTATCTTCTTCTATGAGTTTCTTATCCAAATCTATTTTCTCCATCTATATATATAAGAATACAGGGTTACGCACAAATAAACTGAGAGTTTAGAGACGACTGTACGGAATTCTTACCGCCTTCCTCCTTATATTCATGATTCCCTGCAACTGTTTACCTGTTTTTTCGCCAAATCATAAAAAGACTATATTCAAGGCAGTAAACTTACTTTTACCTTGAGATCGCCATATTTTAAGGGTTTCAGGTCGTCTTTACAGTCTCATCCTTTGTGGGTAACCCTGTAGATTTGTATACATCTATACATCCAAATCAATACAATCTATATTCTAAAATATATCTATCCATCTATACATCTATCTATTTATAATTTTGTCTAAGCTTCATGTATAATATTAATTTCTATCTTGAAAACTTTTCTCTAGCTCTATAACTACAAATGTTCATTGATATTTATAAACCTTTAAGACTACCCGCCTATCCTTCCTTCCCATCTACCTACCTACCTAAATACATGTGCTTGCTACTTGAAGGCAGCATCTGTGTGGGCGGGGCTAGATTGAGTGGGTGTGGTACATGGGCGGGCATAGCTAAGCTCCCGTAAGCTCCACCCCTGAACTCCATCACTTGAACTTCTAAACTGTCTGATAACAAAATATGTCACTGTGATCTTGTTGCATGGGATAACAGGCTTATATACATATATATAAATATATATGTATAAATCTCATTAACTATCTATCTATTCATTATTCAGGCCTTTCTCACACCTCATGCCTGTAGCATACATAAAGTGACTGGATAGTGGATCACTGGATTGCGGCATGGATCGGAGGGTTTAAGAAACCGGGCCGATACATTCTCCCCGGGCCGAGCCCTGGCTCTATCCTCGGCCCGAGCACCTCCCGCTCCCAGCATTTCAGAATATTAAACGGCATTGTGCGGCGAGGATGGATGTAGACAAGAGGTCGCATAATAAACCTCTCGGAGCATCCTCATCCGTCCTTCCACTCATCTATTCATTCATTCTTTCATCACAACTGCGGGCACCACTTCAACAATTAATTAATCAAATCTTCATTGTGTAGGATGTTATTGTTCGTACTTTAGATCAATGAGTTTATAAAAACAAAACTTATTTACTTCTAGAAACATGTTTATTTAAATAATTTCAAAATGCTACTGTATAAAACATACTATGCTGGCTTCTTTAATACACTAAATTTAAAGCCTAAGCCCTGTAATATATTTAATAGGCCCACAAAATGCTTCTGAATGTTTACTGCTCTCTACACCCTATAGTATATATAGCCTGAGTTTATACCTATCGTAAAATAAAAGAATTAATGACTGAATACTCAAACTAACCACTGTACTGCAAACCAAATGAATTATCTTGACGCAGTGCAAATTGTTTCTAATCTGACCACATTTAAACATTTACATGGTTCCTAAACCCCTTCCCCCTCCCACAATAAATCTATGTATAAATAGTAGTAATCTGTTTGTTTGTTTGTATGTCTGATCATAACTCAGGAACCCCTGGACCGATTTGCCTCCAACTCGGGGTAGGAGCAAATGAATTTTTGTAACTTGGTTTAGAATTTCAGTGGTTTGACTTTTGGAAAAACTGCAGGGAAATCTAGATGTCCAAGCTAGTACACAATAAAGAAAATTATTTGGGGAGGGTAATAATAAAAATGCACAAAAGAGTACTAAACCCAATAGTACTAAATTCAATAGTACTAAACCCGACAGTACTAAACCCAATAGTACTAAACCCAATAGTACTAAACCCAATAGTACTAAACCCAATGGTACTAAAAAACGAATGAATGAGGAGTAGGGGGAGAAAAAAGAGGAGAAAGGTGTAGAATTGGAGAAATGGTGTTAGAGTGAATGGTCGGAGAGAAAAAAACGAAAGAATTAAGGGGTGGATAGAAAATAGAGCAAATTGAGGGGAGAGAAGAAAATAGAGGGAAATGAGAGGGAGAAAAAATAATTAGGGGAGGGGCAGAAAAAAAGGAAAAAAATCAGGTGGAGAGCAGAAAAGTGGAATAATTACGGTAGGGAAGATAAAAGAGGAGAAACGAAGGGGAATAGGAGAAAAGGGTGTATCAAGGTGTTTGGTATACAGGGTGAGTAAAAAACAGGGATTTTCGATGTTTTGGACAATATTTTCAAAATTTTTGTGTTGTTTTGTGTTTGGATTTTAAGCACAAAAAAATGAAATGTCAAAAAGAATTTAAAATGATTTTGGAACTTTAAAAAAAAATCTGCGAAACCAACCTTTTTTGAAAAAATAGTTTAAGGTTAAAATTTGATAACATTCACTACAGATATCCGCTCAAAATTTTTTATTTTCAATGTTCCAAAATTATTTTTGAATTTTGTTTATGACATTATATTTTTTACTATGCAAAAAATCTGAACAAAACTAAATTTTAGAAAATGTTGATCAAAACATCGATAATCCCGTTTTTACTCACCCTGTATATTGTATCCTGAGTGGAGAGAAGGTAAACTATATGGTTTGAAATATGATAATGTTTAGTTCTGTATAATCCTAAATGAATACAAGGGGGTTCTTTTTATAACAATGGATGGGTGGAGTGGGTTACAGGGGGGCAGAAGTAGTATGTGGGGAGGGTACAGTGGAAGTATAAGGGGGGGGGGGTGGGTAAGTTCTACTTTTCACCTCAATTTTTCTTATATCCTCATCCGGACTTAGAACTGCAGCAAATTCGATATTCTCCGACCTACACAGAGTATACAGACTTCTTTTATATATATGTAGATACATATACATCTATCCTACCTTCCCTACCAACCTTCCTTCCCATTCTCCCATTTATCCAACCTTCCCAACCAACTTATATATATCTTCCCATCAATCTTACTTTCCCACAAACCTGTATTTATCTTCTAATCCTCCCATTCATCCTACCTTCCCTCCCAGCCTATACATATATTCCCATCCTCCCATCAATCCTACCTTCGCTCCCAACCTTTTTTCCCAGACTCCCATGAATCCTACGTTTCCTCACAACCTATCTTCCCATCCTTCAATCCATGCATCCTACCTTCACTCCCAACCTTTTTTCCCATCCTTCATATCTTTCGAGCTTTAATCTTTCCAGCTTTATATCTTTCAATCTTTATATCTTTCCAGCTTTATCTTTCCAGGTTTATATACATCCAACTTCATATCTTTCATAGCTTTATATCTTTCCAGCTTAATATCTTTCCAGCTTGATATCTTTCTAGCTATATATCTTTCCAGCTTTGTATCTTTCCAGCTTTATATCTTTTTAGTTTCATATCTTTCCATCTTTATATGTTTCCAGTTTTATATCTAACAGCTTGATATCTTTCCAGATTTATATCTATCCAGCTTTATATCTTTCCAGCTTTATATCTTTCCAGCATTGTATCTTTCCAGCTTTATATCTTTCCAGCTTTATATCTTTCCAGCATTATATCTTTCCACCTTTATATCTTTCCAGCTTTATATCTTTCCAGCATTATATCTTTCCAGTTTTATATCTTTCCAGCTTTATATCTTTCCAGCTTTATATATTTCCAGCATTATATCTTTCCAGCTTTATATCTTTCCAGCAATATCTTTGTGAAGAAACAATCTCAAGGAATAATAAATGTCTTAAAACATTTTTTTAAAAAGTGAATATTTGCAAATTATCTTTTTTCCATCTCATAATCTGAGTTCGTTTTCCTTATGTCCATTTGACAGACCAAATTTTTATTTTGAATAATCTTTTTTGTTTGTTTATCTTCTTGTGATTTTTTACATTCTTAAATTTTTTTTATCGATTTTGATGGTTATTATATAGTTAGAACTGACGAGAGTCAACCCAGACCGAAATATATTTTCAATAAATGTGGAACTAACATCTACTTTTTTACTCTACAGAGGTTTGGTCCATCACCATCACCGAATTTTAAATATCTTTCTGGTTTTATATTTTTCAAATTTTATAGCTTTTAATTTTCTAGTTTAATTTTTTTATGGTTTATACATTTTTATTTTTCTAGTCTATCATCTTTTCAGTTTTACTGGGACTGCATGGGCTGCATCAACGAGGTTATAGTGCATCAACTGTGGAATATGATTGTAACACTCAAGTTAAGATTTTAGATAGTCCAATAAATATTCAATTCAACACATCAATGCTGAGGTATTAACAGACCCAAAACTCTCTGTATTAAATCTGATTATTGTGTATGTTCTGTATAGCATGTGTCTTACGTCATTGGTTATTTTGGTTGCTTGAGCGTACAACAATAAAACCAAGGGATAAGGGAGCTTATACACGTAAAGGGGGTGGTGTAGTCCCCCCCCCCCTACAACTCAGAGCTATTACACTTTTAAAATCCGAAACTGAAGAGTAAAGAACATAAAAAATTAGTTTCAGGCTTTTCTGCTAGTTTTGTTTGAAGGAGAGATAAAGTAGTAGTTGGAAGGTAATTGGACTGTATGTGTACCTTTAAAGTATCCATGAAGCCAAATGTTTTTAATTTACAGTTCAAATTCCCCCCTCTCCCTATGGGGGTAAACCATTTTTTTAGCATATTTGGCATCTCTGGCATCCACCTCAGATTTATTTCTGTGTACGACCTTCATTAAAACCGCATTTATTTAACACAATAGTGTTTTGTGCTAAAAGTGAACACAAATTAATCATATTAAATTGAATTTCAAAAGTTATTTAATCATTTATTGGATAAAAGGATCTTTTGTTAAAATAAACCTGTATTTGTGAATAAGTTACGCATCTCTCTGTATGAAAAATAGCCAATAAAAGTTAATGAAAATTTTCAGATGTAGCCAAGTATGTTTTTTCAAATGCTACGGAGTGACAATTTAGGCAGTGAAAGGGGCAGGACTTTAAATATATCCGGTATAAAATGTTAAGAAATGTGAGTTAATGTCGTCTTTTGTTTCGTTATAAAAAAAGAAATAATTTTGCCTAAATGTATTCATATCTAACAATTAACTCGTCAGTGGATTTGTTGGGATTTGGGTTAAAAAGTATAAATGAATCATTAAATGGAATGAAACTTCCAAGCAAGGAAAAATGTCTTTATTCACGAGAGAAGACGACATTTGTTTACAATCCTTATTAGACCAAACAAAGTACGTTGAATTTGCGTAGATTTTCTTTGTACAGACCCATTTCATTTGAGAAGGGGATTCTTTAGACATATATCTGGCTTTAAAACATCATAAAATATACAAAATTTATAAGATTTCTTAAATGTCGTCTTCCAGTTAGACGGTTGTATTTTAAGCCCCCATTGTAATTGTATTCTCCTATAGTTCCTCCCAACCCAGTTTACTAAATGTTTCCCGAGTTTGCTACCACTGTCCATTTACTATCACATATAATATACGGTTTATTACGGTTCTCGGGAAATTGATTTAACCCCTCACCATGAAATATACACGCACACTAGACTCACACTACACGCTACTCAATCTACCTTCTACTCCGTCCTTCTTCCTTCTACTCCATCCTCCTTCCTTCTACTCCCTAATCCTTTCTTCTACTCCCTCCTCCTTCCTTCTACTCCTCCCCCTCATCCCTCGCAAAAAGAGAATAACAAACGCTGATTGATAATTTCCTATCAAATTCTTGATAGAGTATCACGAGTTTTAACTCAGCTCCTCTCACCTCATTCTACGCTTCTTATACCGGATATAACAATCTTTCCTATAATCTTTAAATATAAGTGTAAAGATATTGTTTAAATATAAACGTAAATATATTGTTTAAATACAAGTGTAAATATATTGTTTAAATATAAACGTAAATATATTGTTTAAATATAAGTGTAAATATATTGTTTAAATATAAACGTAAATATATTGTTTAAATATAAACGCAAATATATTGTTTAAATATAAACGTAAATGTATTGTTTAAATATAAACTTAAATATATTTTT
>NW_019396269.1:399795-401377 GCF_000591075.1 Eurytemora carolleeae | reverse complement strand
GGGGGGGGGGGGGCAAAAATAAAAAAAAATTAGAGATCAAGATCAAAATTATTAAAATTTAAATTTTAAAAAGTAAGCCACTTTTTCTCTTTTGATATAGTAAAATTAACATATATACATATATAAAATTGTAAGAAAAATAAGTATATAACATATTTACAATGATTCAAATAAATCCATTTTTTTTACAGAACAAATGTAGTCAATGTAATTAGTGAATATATCATAAAGGTGTCCACTATAAATAGAGATTTTAGGAAAAAACGCTCTTACTCATCAGTTTCAAATTTACACCGTGTGATTGGATTTGGACTTTCATGAGAAACAATTGCTCCAAAGGCATATATAAAAATAATTTCAGGGGAAAATATGAATTATAATTGGCGCGGTAGTTTTTGATGTAGAACCTACCAAAAAGCATTTTGATCCGCTCCTCTCTCATTTCCTTAATCTTCTCTATAATGCTGTTGACGGATAGAAACCGAAATTCTCAAGATGATGAATAATAAGCCCGCTGAAATCAGTCGTTGAAGGAGGTATATTTCCCAACAATATTTCCCGATTGAACAGTAAACTCACAACAGAATGAACCCCCGTCTCAAAGATCGATAACAAAAAATTTCTCTTTATTTCCTGAAAAAAATACATATATTGATAACGTGTACAAATGTTATAATGAATGTTTATAATGAAAAAATCCTTACGATCTATTTGCGGGTGATAAAGGAGTTAACAATGGTTGAACAGTACTAAAAGACGTTTTAAACTTCTGAAATAAGATGACAATTGATTATTAACGAAAGTCACTAATTCTGTATATGAAATTATTCTTTGTTTAACTTTTGAAAATAGATTCACAATACGCGAGGTTTTGTTTATGACTCCGTCAGATAGAACAAAGAAAAGGGGGTTAAAATTGTTTGGTTTGGTTTCTCCGAGAGGGGACCTAAGCTAAAGACGACTTTACACGGAGACCTATTGTTAATGGTTGACAAATGCATATTCTTTAAAACATTGCAACTAATTTGTTCCCAGGGCACAGGTCGCACATGGGTGGCTTATCATCGATGATGTTTCATATTGGTGGAATTGCTCCTTTATAATCTGTTTAAAAAGTCTCAATTTATAGTGTACAACCTTTACGGTATGAATTAAGAAAGGTGAAAGCTGAAAGGTGGTAAAGGAAGTCTTTTATTTGATACAGTTTGTTAACAAGAAGTATTCAGGGGGGAGAAAGGGGTGCAGTGCCAGTGTCCCCGGCCCTAGAGCTTTCACACTTTTCAGATCTTAAACTCAAGAGTGAAGAGCATAAAAAAATTAGTTTGCTGTTCTTGTTTTTACTATCTCTAGTTTATATACTTATTATTATACTAGCATAACAGTAATAGTATGATAAAATCTCGATTTTTAGAAACAATGCTTTTTTCTGCTTATAGTTTTGTTTGAAGGGGAGATAAAGTATAGTACATGCAAGGTAATTGGACTGTATATGTATGTACCTTTAAAGTATTTTATAATTATGCCTGATATTCATGGAAGCCAAATGTTTTGAATTTACAGTTCAAATTCCCCCCCCCCCCCC
>NW_019396269.1:372792-399769 GCF_000591075.1 Eurytemora carolleeae | reverse complement strand
TTTAGTATATATATTTAAAATATACCCGGTCCCCCCTAGAAAATTCTTATATACGACCCTGATTCCTTTGCAAAAATATTGGTATCTGCAAAACTGTCCATGATCCCATTCATGAAACCGGGTTTCCGATACTGGGTTTCGTTCGGATACTCTGTTTTAAGTTTCGGACCCAGAAAGTAAACATTTTTCAGTTTTGATTGCAGAGCGAATATAAAGTATATTTCTTGTGGAGCATTGACTGAATGAAAAGGCTGAGGATAGAAGAGGTAAGAACAGTGCTGCAGTGCAGCTGGGGTGGAGAGTGAGTGTGGTCAGTTTTATAGACAAACTTATTTACTTTATTGTCCTTACACACACACACACACACACACACACACACCCCTACACTGGATATATCTACAGTGTGTTCCTCTAAACATGATAAGTTAAAGGCGACTAAGTAAATAATTGAATATGCAGGACTGAAGAATCCGTAATAAGGTCTGTTTACCGTTTAGAAATTTATTTAATAGTTTTTATGACATATCATGTTTTTTATCATCGTAGTTTGTTATTTTATATTGCCATGTTTAATGAGAATTATTCGTTTAGTTTTGATGTTAACGAAAAGATTATTTAATAGCCAGTATAAAATACAGCCTAATTATTTTTTGAAATGATTAAAAGACTAGTATAATAATAACTTTATATTGGTTTTACTGGGCATTTCGTTAGAATGTTTTAATAAATCCTTTTATTTTTAAGAATATCCTTATATTTAATATACGTACAGGGTGTCCCGATAAACATAGGAAATGAGAGACTGAAAGTATTCTTTTTTTTCTGATATTTGATTTTGAAGATGATACCCATTCAGGGGTTAAGTTTTACAACTTTTAAAGAAGTACTCCAATTTTAAACATGAAACATAACATTTAAAAATTCAGTCTTTTTTTTGAAGATTTTGTGTTTCGTATCCAAAGGATCCTTAAATATCCCAGAATACAGTTTTTGCTCATTGGTCGTGTACAGTACGACAACTGTACTTCATTTTATGGGTTTATACTATTTTTTATCAGTCTTCTTTTATGTCTTTACATATATGAATTTACATAATGCAATATTGAATTTAATTTATTGTTTCAAATTATGACCGGACAAAAAAACAAACAAATAAAAGTATGAATGTCGGCTCGCTAATTAAAAAGTTTATCTTTAATTGATTAATTATTTCCATGAATCTGTAAAAACTAAATTCATTAACTTTCTTTTAAAAAGTTTTTAACAGTGATTTTGAGCCTTCCCTGAAATGTTAGAGAACGCCCCTTCACACTCCTTGCACAAATTTCTGCAAAATACGTCTAAAACTTTTAACTTCTTCATTTAAATATTTTAATTTGTTGTATAAACCTAGATGTCTCAGACCACAAATCGATTGGCTCACTAGCGCCCCAAGCGGAAAAAAAACTTTAAAATGTTATAAAAAGCTTCAGGGCATTTTAATATTTTTTAAATTTGTTGTATAAACCTAGATGTCTCACACATACCACAGGGGCTCATTAGCACCCCTAGCTAAAAAAATAGAACGTCAGGAAAAGCTGCCAAATGCCATCTATTAACAATAATCAAAATAAAAGTTACGTCCTTAGCATTTTTTCTTTCTGTTTGATGTTAGGTTAGGTTGGGTTAAGTTGTTTTGTGATGTTTGTGTGTTGCATCCTGTATGATTTTGTTATTGAACTGTGTTGATTAAAGAGTGTGAGTGCATGGAAGTTGTAAGGGCGGCTAGGTTGACTTAAAATGATACAGATTCAAGACTGAAGAGTGCCTTGGAAGGATTCGTTTGAATTAACGGTATTACCAATTTAGCCATTACAATGTTTTACTAGCATTTTAAACAAGCTGAGAAAACAGATTCCACGGCGCCCTTAACAATTTGCATTTATCCTTCAAGTTGTGAGTATTGACAATCAAAGCCAGTTTCTTAGAAATGTAAAAAAAATGTGCAATTTCTATAGAATTTGTGTGGAAAGCATTACTTTAGCCTAGCTACTTAAAAAAAAATGTCCTCCCTAAGGCCCTTTTATTTACAGTGGGGCATGGCTGATTCACAACGGTACCAAATTGAAACCTTTATATGATCAATAATGTGGGGGACTTTGTTGTCAAGTGTTTAATTCTGATGATTTCCAATTGAATTTGCAGCAGTGAGTATTTCAGAGAAACCAACGAATTTTCAATATGCTAAGCATGGATATCTCATTCAATTTTAAAGGTACCGATCAGACAGCTTAATGTAACACCTTACAGTACTTTAGTTGTATAATTTTCAAAACTAGATTCGATATTCTCTGTTATTGATAAATATACAAATATATATACGATAAAACGCTACATTTTATTACTAAGTTAAGTCTTGTAAATTATGATCTCTTAGTTGGTAAAAGTGGTGGCCCTGAAAAGGGCCGGGGTTTTGTATGAGGAAATTACACACAGTTTACTTGGAGCTGGTGTACTTGGTGACGGCCTTGGTTCCCTCAGAGACGGCGTGCTTGGCCAACTCTCCGGGAAGGAGGAGCCTGACAGAGGTCTGGATCTCCCGGGAGGTGATGGTGGATCTCTTGTTGTAGTGGGCCAGTCGGGAAGCTTCGGCAGCGATCCTGGAGAAGATATCGTTGACAAAGGAGTTCATGATGCTCATGGCCTTGGAGGAGATACCGGTGTCAGGGTGGACCTGCTTGAGGACCTTGTAGATGTAGATGGCATAGGACTCCTTCCTCTTTCCTTTCCTCTTCTTCTTATCTCCCTTGGTGATGGCCTTCTGGGCCTTGCCGGATTTCTTGGCAGCCTTTCCTGAAGGTCTTGGGTGGCATGTTGACAAGTTGGGTTTCAGATACTGAATGGCGCGCTGCTGAGAGAGCCTTGTATTTATAACCTGACCCTAGTTGAAGTGCACTGAACCCGGCCGGTACGTGTTTTCCCGGGCTTTCTCACACACAACCGTTGGAACAATACACAGTTTTCCCGGGCTCCAGTTCAACGCCGCGGAGTCTATATATAAAAGTTGAAATAGGAGCGGAGACCAGTTACACTTAACTAATCAAACTATCAACATGTCTGGACGCGGTAAAGGAGGCAAAGTTAAGGGAAAGGCAAAGTCCAGGTCCAGCCGTGCTGGACTTCAGTTCCCCGTTGGACGTATCCATCGTCTTTTGAGGAAGGGCAACTATGCTGAGCGTGTCGGAGCCGGTGCCCCCGTCTACATGGCCGCCGTCATGGAGTACCTCGCAGCTGAGGTTCTCGAGCTGGCTGGAAATGCTGCTCGTGACAACAAGAAGACCAGAATCATCCCCCGTCACCTTCAACTCGCCATCAGAAACGACGAGGAGCTGAACAAACTTCTGTCCGGTGTCACCATCGCCCAGGGAGGTGTCCTGCCTAACATCCAGGCCGTCCTCCTCCCCAAGAAGTCTGAGAAGACCAAGGCCTAAGCGCCTATTTCTCTCTTTTCCTACACAAACCCCGGCCCTTTTCAGGGCCACCAAATTAATCAATTAAGAAAATTATTACAGCCTATCCTTGTGCAAGATCTGTAAATATATATATATATATACTTTTTAAATACATACAAATATATGTAACTTCCATGTAGCAAAAAACATACTTTTGTTCTGAAGTTGTCCACGTTTCTGGGTGCAAATATATACTGATATATTTATTTTTTGATTAAACAAAAATAATGTCAAACGTTAGTCCAGGATTAATAAAGATCCGTTGAAAATAGTTGTGTCCAAAATACTCGTTTTATTTAGTTCAGTAAACATGCTCGCCGAATAAACAAGGAATATTTTCTCTGTATATTCCATTCAGATTTATTTCGATAAAGGTTTCAACGT
This sequence comes from Eurytemora carolleeae, assembly GCF_000591075.1. NCBI lineage: Eukaryota > Metazoa > Arthropoda > Copepoda > Calanoida > Temoridae > Eurytemora > Eurytemora carolleeae. The sequence continues at coordinate 395,894 of NW_019396269.1, read as the reverse complement.
GATACCAACTCAATGGTACAGAGTCGTCCGTACGGAATTATTCCGGTTCTAAGCTAATTTATTTAAATTCCAATTCAATTGGTTTGTCTTCAAACTAAAAGAGTTTCAGGTCGTTATTAAAGCCTCATACTTTGTGGGCGACCCTGTAATTGTATCTATATATATATATCAAGTTGTAATCTCTGGTTGTATGTCCGATTATAACTTATGAACTCCTTTACGTTTATTATCATTCAAATCTATATTTGGTTCGAAACAGTTTAACAAGTAACAGTAGTTAAAACAACAGAAATAGATTATTTAAATTGTATTTTGATTTAAACTTTAAAATATCAAAAGAATCACATTTGGTATGAATTAGAAAAAATACGTAACACTGCAAACCCTGGTGATAAACTGCAACAGACTTTGCAATAACATTTTACTACATTGAGAAATTGACTGAGATTCTAAGTTGGGTGGGTCCAGATTTAATGGGGAAAATAGCTAAAATCGTAATTTACGGCCAAGCGCCGGTAAACGGCTGGAATAACTATGAGTACCCTGGGGTTTCAAGCTAGTATACTTGTGTATTCATTACAACGCCCCCTTGTAATAAAAAGACTCTTCATCCTAGCTTACATTTAAAAAGACACTTTTTCATTTACATATTTATATACATATATATAAAAATAGGAGTACGACTAAATAATGTATTTGTTATTCTCTTAATTGGTTTTGGTGGTGGCCCTGAAAAGGGCCGGTTGAGGGTTTTAAAAGGGGAAGAACATGTCTAAGCACGCTCTCCACGGATTCTCCTGGCGAGCTGGATGTCCTTGGGCATGATGGTGACCCTCTTGGCATGGATGGCGCACAGGTTGGTATCCTCGAAGAGTCCGACAAGGTAAGCCTCGCTGGCCTCCTGGAGAGCCATGACGGCGGAGCTCTGGAACCTCAGGTCGGTCTTGAAGTCCTGGGCGATCTCCCTGACCAGACGCTGGAAGGGGAGCTTGCGGATGAGAAGCTCGGTGGACTTCTGGTACCTCCTGATCTCTCTGAGGGCGACTGTTCCGGGCCTGTATCTGTGGGGCTTCTTGACTCCGCCGGTAGCGGGGGCGGATTTCCTGGCTGCCTTGGTGGCCAGTTGCTTTCTGGGGGCCTTGCCTCCGGTGGACTTACGTGCGGTCTGCTTGGTACGAGCCATGGTTCAGAATCTACTGATAACTGGCCGGCTCTGTTCGCTTTATTTATAAACCCTGCCCGTGTTTCCCCTACACCCCGCTAGGGCGCGCTCTTTGAATAAAAGGCGGGAAACTCTGTTTTGGCTTTTATTGGATACAAACAAGCAAAGTATACATATAAAAGAAATCTCATGGTCATCTCCTAAAAAATCTATTATCCATAGAATGTCTGTGCAACACAATAAACTACGGAAACGTGTATATGTGTCAAAAATATTGGCTTATTCATTTTTAAAACTGTACAATCTATAAAGGTGTGACATATATAGTTATTATTATTACTGAGAGAAATAATCCTATAATAATCATAGATATAGTCCGGGTTTTATTTTCTGATTTTTCTTTTCTTTTCTCATGCAGAGAGCGTTATGGTCACTTTGCTCTGACAAAAATGTTATCATGTACAAATATCTTGTTAGATTTGAGTTTAAAAAGTGATTTATTCATTAGATTTGTATATCATCGGATGTGTACACACTGTTATAATACAGTGAGAACCAGAAAACTCTGGAACTTTTAGACTCAAGTTTTGACTTTTAATGTTCCAATGAACATGAGACACAGCAATTGTGCAGTGTAAACAGACTAATATCATTTACATTAAGGGATTTTATAAGTTTCTAGTAAACTATTTGCTTTGTAAGAACATCAAATACATTTCAGTATAATGCTTTACTGTTGTTTCCCTATTCCACAGTTTTCTGGTTCTCACTGTATGCATTAGAACTAAATATAGACCTGAATAAAGATGAAAACTGGAACAAATGTCTAAATTCATTTAAAAGTTTTTCTTTAGTAAAAGTTGGATTTTAATCGATATATATAATATATATGTATATATATGTCCAAAGCAAAAGTGCGCTGTAGCTTAATAAGCGTGTGTATAGAAAGAAAACGGATTGAGTTTCCGTGTCAAGGGGCCGGGGAGAGAGAGAGAGACAGTGTGCTGTTGTTGTGACTATTGGCCGGCGACCCCGGCTTCGGGTATAAATAAGAGTGGATCAGTGAGCCCGGTATCAGTATTACTGAAACTATCACAATGACTGGACGCGGTAAAGGAGGCAAGGGACTAGGAAAGGGAGGCGCCAAGCGTCACCGTAAGGTGTTGAGAGATAACATCCAGGGCATCACCAAGCCCGCCATCAGGCGTTTGGCGCGTCGTGGTGGAGTCAAGCGTATCTCCGGACTCATCTACGAGGAGACCCGTGGAGTCCTCAAGGTGTTCCTTGAGAACGTCATCAGGGATGCCGTCACCTATACCGAACACGCCAAGAGGAAGACTGTCACCGCCATGGACGTTGTCTATGCCCTGAAGAGGCAGGGACGTACCCTGTACGGATTCGGCGGTTAAGCAACCAACCCCCTTCAACCCAAAACCCCAACCGGCCCTTTTCAGGGCCACCACAAATACCAACTAAGAGAATAACATACAAAGCAATAGTTTACATTTTTTCTTTCTGTTTGATGTTAGGTTAGGTTGGGTTAAGTTGTTTTGTGATGTTTGTGTGTTGCATCCTGTATGATTTTGATATTGAACTGTGTTGATTAAAGAGTGTGAGTGCATGGAAGTTGTAAGGGCGGCTAGGTTGACTTAAAATGATACAGATTCAAGACTGAAGAGTGCCTTGGAAGGATTCGTTTGAATTAACGGTATTACCAATTTAGCCATTACAATGTTTTACTAGCATTTTAAACAAGCTGAGAAAACAGATTCCACGGCGCCCTTAACAATTTGCATTTATCCTTCAAGTTGTGAGTATTGACAATCAAAGCCAGTTTCTTAGAAATGTAAAAAAAATGTGCAATTTCTATAGAATTTGTGTGGAAAGCATTACTTTAGCCTAGCTACTTAAAAAAAAATGTCCTCCCTAAGGCCCTTTTATTTACAGTGGGGCATGGCTGATTCACAACGGTACCAAATTGAAACCTTTATATGATCAATAATGTGGGGGACTTTGTTGTCAAGTGTTTAATTCTGATGATTTCCAATTGAATTTGCAGCAGTGAGTATTTCAGAGAAACCAACGAATTTTCAATATGCTAAGCATGGATATCTCATTCAATTTTAAAGGTACCGATCAGACAGCTTAATGTAACACCTTACAGTACTTTAGTTGTATAATTTTCAAAACTAGATTCGATATTCTCTGTTATTGATAAATATACAAATATATATACGATAAAACGCTACATTTTATTACTAAGTTAAGTCTTGTAAATTATGATCTCTTAGTTGGTAAAAGTGGTGGCCCTGAAAAGGGCCGGGGTTTTGTATGAGGAAATTACACACAGTTTACTTGGAGCTGGTGTACTTGGTGACGGCCTTGGTTCCCTCAGAGACGGCGTGCTTGGCCAACTCTCCGGGAAGGAGGAGCCTGACAGAGGTCTGGATCTCCCGAGAGGTGATGGTGGACCTCTTGTTGTAGTGGGCCAGACGGGAAGCTTCAGCAGCGATCCTGGAGAAGATATCGTTGACAAAAGAGTTCATGATGCTCATGGCCTTGGAGGAGATACCGGTGTCAGGGTGGACCTGCTTGAGGACCTTGTAAATGTAGATGGCATAGGACTCCTTCCTCTTTCCTTTCCTCTTCTTCTTGTCTCCCTTGGTGATGGCCTTCTGGGCCTTGCCGGACTTCTTGGCGGCCTTTCCTGAGGTCTTGGGTGGCATGTTGATAAGTTGGGGTTCAGTGACTGAATGGCGCGAAGCTGGGAGAGCCTTGAATTTATAACCTAGCTCTAGTTGAAGTGCACTAGAGCTGGCCGGTACGTGTTTTCCCGGGCTTTTCTCACACAACCGTTGGAACAATACACAGTTTTCCCGGGCTTCCCCACTCAACACCGCGGAGCCTATATATATAGGTTGAAATCAGAGCGGAGACCAGTTTCGTTAAACTAATCGAACTATCAACATGTCTGGACGCGGTAAAGGAGGCAAAGTTAAGGGAAAGGCAAAGTCCAGGTCCAGCCGTGCTGGACTCCAGTTCCCAGTTGGACGTATCCATCGTCTTTTGAGGAAGGGCAACTATGCTGAGCGTGTCGGAGCCGGTGCCCCCGTCTACATGGCCGCCGTCATGGAGTACCTCGCAGCTGAGGTCCTCGAGCTGGCTGGAAACGCTGCTCGTGATAACAAGAAGACCAGAATCATCCCCCGTCACCTCCAGCTTGCCATCAGGAACGACGAGGAGTTGAACAAACTTCTGTCCGGTGTCACCATCGCCCAGGGAGGTGTCCTGCCCAACATTCAGGCCGTCCTCCTCCCCAAGAAGTCTGAGAAGACCAAGGCTTAAGCGCCCATTTCTCAATCCAAATAAACCCCGGCCCTTTTCAGGGCCACCATATTTATCAATTAAGAGACAATTTTACAACATCTAGATCTATATATAAATATACTCGGTTAACTATAATCATTTTAACTTTTATATCCAATTAGCATAATTGTAGAGACCACGTACTATATTGTTGGATTTGTCCATTTCTCTTGAGTGCAAGTTAATGATCATATGAACCCTGTTTGATTGAAGATGTAAGTTTTAATTAGAGGGCCGCTGCCAATCATTTTTTATCCCCAAAAATTCAATATTATACTGGTGACAAACTCTCGCCGTTTACCCGCGCTTGGTCGTAAATTACGATTTTAGCTATTTCTCCATATAATAGTGGACCCACTCAAATTAGAATCTCAAGTCCACACTGGTATCCTTAAGAAATAGAACTGTTGTCAAAATAATATACATAGTTTTTCAAATTGCCGAAAAAGTAAAACAAACTTTAAGTATTGGTTTACAAGTAGACTCGGGACAAATTACTTTCAACACCCCCTTCCATTCCTGTATTGTAGAGTGTGACATTCAGCTTGGGAGGGGGAGGGGGCTAGTTCTTTACCCAAATTTTGTGTTTTTAGAAATCTTTAAGTGTTTTCTTATGTTAACCAGTTTTTGAACTAGAATTATCGTGATAAACAAACCTATTTCAAGTTTTTATACACAACTAGAGATAAGAGTAAAATGTGTCCACATTACAGTTCTACGTGTGATGGGAATAGAGGGGGCATGGTTAGAAGGAGGAGGAAATAAGGGAGGGAAGGTAGGATGAAGAATGGGATAGGTTATTGGACTAAGAGAGGGCAGGGAGGCGAGGTTGGATGGTGGGAGGGGAGGTTGGATGGTGGGAGGGGAGACAGGAGAGGTTTGAGAGCTTTGGGCGGTTGGATGAGTTAAACGGGAGGGGGGTTGGAGGGTTAGAAGGAGGGGCACGGGAATTTGCATGGTGGGTGGGATGGTGGAGGCATAGGAACAGAGTTAGAGGAAAGAAGGCGAAGTATGCGGGTTTAGAGTGAGGGGAGGTTGGAGGGGTTAATAAGAGGGGATAGGGGAGGTGTTAGAGAGAGGGAGTGTTGGAGGGCTTGGAGGTGAGATGGAGAGTAACAGGAGCAGGGTAGGACTTGCAAGATGGAGGTGAAAAGGATGGAAGGAGGAAAAGNGGGGGGGGGGGGGAATAATTTTAAGAGAAGAGGTTTAGTGATGCTACATCAAATATTTCCTGAGCTGGGAACTTTAGTCTCCGGCATACCGATGTCGAACATCAAAAGTCCAAAATTATTTACCCCGGCATCTTCTCATCGGAACTATAATTCGTTTTAAATGTTTCCTGAGTCCAAATTTAATGAATTTGAGCCACGTCTTAAATCCGTCAAAAACCAGTTTCAATAGAGGGCCGGCGTAAATATTGAAACAATGAATACAATTTTAAGTGGAACCAACCATATTTGAGCCGCGGCTCAAATTCTTAAAATTCCGCCTCTGGCTAATCCTCCTCGCTTGATCTAAATATCCACAGTGAGCACTTTTGAACTTTACGCAGATTCTGATTGATCTCTTGATGATGGATATCCGAAATATCCATATTTTCTCGTTGGTTAAACGAAAAATTCCCTGGGTTCTGATTTAATGTTTGTTTTCCACAGTCTACACTGATCACGGGATTTGGATGAATAAAGTAAATAAGAAAAGATGAATATCAAGTATTGATCTTGATCTTCACCATTCAATAATATCAAGTATTGATCTTGATCTTCACCATTCAATAATTAGCAGATCATTTTGCACAATCTTGTTTTATCAATCTAATCTCTGTTGAAACTTTTCTTTAAATTCAGATTTATCAAAAATAATTTGTTTACACAGTCTGTCTTGATAAAAATTATGTAGGGAGGAATTATAAATAGACAAGTGAATGAAAAAGACCATGAATTAATCAGAAGAGTTTTTTAATTGTTGTTTGCTTGTTGTGCATCTTTACAATTGTTGGACATATATTGGATATTTGTTTGCCTTGATAATTGGAAATCTGGAAAAATTTCTTACTAACTTAATCAAATTTAAATGGGCAGACCACATTTTGGAAATCCCTATTTAAGGAATTGTATTCTGTGAATTACAACCAAAACTGAGCTTATTTAAATCCATAAATTAAAGAAGTGACACTCACAATTACTATTTGAATATTTATGTATAAACAGTTATTAGTCGATCATTAAAACAAGGGGGGCAATGTTTACGCCATAAAGATATTTTCAAGTCAAATAAGGCTCGGCTGAACTTGACAATCTGTTCATTAACGGTATTTTATATTCTTTCTTAAAGTTACAGTTTGTTAACTATCTCAATTTTATTAACGGTTTTAACGGAAAATATTTTAGACATCGTTCAAGAGTCTTTGACACACTAAAAAAACATTAGAACACATAAAAAACAGCTGACATAAATGGCGTCTACTTATGCAATAATGTTAGATGTAGTTCAGTTTTGAAATAAGTTAGTTCACTATCTCAATTTTATAAACGGTGTTAACGGAAAATATTTTAGACATCGTTCAAGAGTCTTTGACACACTAAAAAAACATTAGAACACATAAAAAACAGCTGACAAAAATGGCGTTATACTTATGCAATAATGTTAGATGTAGTTCAGTTTTGAAATAAGTTAGTTCAATACTTTCCAAAAATGTATGATATGTGATTGCTCTAATAATTGGCAGAAGATTTTACACAATCTTGAATAAGGGTGATTTTTTTATATTTGAAATATTATAGATTAATGCTTTCCTATAAGAGAGAGAGAAATCATTTCACGAGTTAGCTAAAATGCCCTTTTGAATGAGGAATCCTTACAAGACATTTCAGTTCGGAATTACAGTGAATTGATATGATATGTAAACTTTAGTATTAATTTACAGTCACTGCTTATCTTTAATAATGGCAAAACAAATTTACAAAAAAAAATCATACGTCTTATACGTTTGACTCCACACTGCATTTTTAGTTTTAAATATCTATATAGAACTATTTTTAAATTTTACCAAATATATTTTAAATATATTCACTTTTTAAAAATGCGTATAAAACTATTTTATGGTAGTTACTATTCTTATCATTGTAGAAATAAACATGACTGATTACAAACATTGAAGTGCACAATTTAACAAGAAAAGCAAGAATTCAAAATTTATGTACTAAAAGTGTTGGTGTTCACAAACATTTGTTTCTTTGAAGCATTAAAGAATTTTAGTAGGGTATAAAAAAAAACAATAAAGTAAGTTTCTTTTATTAATATAAACTATGAAAAAATAAACTGTACTGTACCTTAAATTTCAACGCTAATCTGGTTTTTGGACACGGCATGTTTAGTCTTTATTGAAACTAAGTGATTATTAAAGATTTCCTAATTATTTACCTCTTATTCGTCTCTTTCCGCTTCCACCTACAAGATTCTTTCTGCTTATTCATGCATTGTATAACCCCTATATTTCCTCTTATTTTTCTCTTTCACTACAACTGCTAATGGAAAACTCGACCTAGCCATTTAGCTCCACAGTTATAGCACTGGTCGTCTTTTGTTGTATCTTCATCCCATTTTTCTTCTGTCATATGCTGTCTATCAAACTGTCCTTTCTTGTTGGCAGTACGTCATATGCTGTATATTATGCTGTCCTTTCTTGTTGGCAATACGTCATATGCTGTATATCATACTGTCCTTTCTTGTTGGCAGTACGTCATATGCTGTATATCATGCTGTCCTTTCTTGTTGGCAGTACGTCATATGCTGTATATCATACTGTCCTTTCTTGTTGGCAATACGTCATATGCTGTATATCATACTGTCCTTTCTTGTTGGCAATACGTCATATTCTGTATATCATGCTGTCCTTTCTTGTTGGCAGTACGTCATATGCTGTATATTATGCTGTCCTTTCTTGTTGGCAATACGTCATATGTTGTATATCATACTGTCCTTTCTTGTTGGCAGTACATCATATGCTGTATATCATGCTGTCCTTTCTTGTTGGCAATACGTCATATGCTGTATATCATACTGTCCTTTCTTGTTGGCAATTCGTCATATGCTGTATATCATACTGTCCTTTCTTGTTGGCAATACGTCATATGCTGTATATCATACTGTCCGTTCTTGTTGGCAATACGTCATATGCTGTATATCATGCTGTCCTGTCTTGTTGGCAATACGTCATATGCTGTATATCATACTGTCCTTTCTTGTTGACAATACGTCATATGCTGTATATCATACTGTCCGTTCTTGTTGGCAATACGTCATATGCTGTATATCATGCTGTCCTTTCTTGTTGGCAGTACGTCATATGCTGTATATCATGCTGTCCTTTCTTGTTGGCAATACGTCATATGCTGTATATCATACTGTCCTTTCTTGTTGGCAATACGTCATATGCTATATATCATGCTGTCCTTTCTTGTTGGCAATACGTCATATGCTGTATATCATACTGTCCTTTCTTGTTGACAGTACGTTATATGCTGTATATCATACTGTCCTTTCGTGTTGGCAATACGTCATATGCTGTATATCATGCTGTCCTTTCTTGTTGACAGTACGTCATATGCTGTATATCATATTGTCCTTTCTTGTTGGCAATGCGTCATATGTAGTATTTCATACTGTCCTTTCTTGTTGGCAATACGTCATATGCTGTATATCATTCTATCCTTTCTTGTTGGCAATACGTCATATGCTGTATATCATACTGTCCTTTCTTGTTGGCAATACTGTTAAGCTTTTCCTCAACCAGTTTGTTGTTTAACCCTTCCATCCTGTAATCATCATCCTCGTTTCTCTCAGAGGCTGACCTCCTGATGCGCACTCATGTGCTCCGGCAGATTTTTGATATTTCCTTTCCCAGAGGTCGCTTGGAGGACTCCAAAGACTATAATCCTGTTCAGAACAATCTTCATCGTCTTCAATTGGAGGTCCTGCTCTGCTGCATCAGTTCCAGATCTGGGACCATCCTCATTGGTTGATATCGTTTATCTCCACAGGGAATGTGTTCCTCTGATCCAGTCTGTTAACAGGAGCAGGGTTGGGCGTTCCCAAATGAATTGCAAGTTTTTGCTTCAAAAGCAACATAGAGGAAGTATTTAGAAAAAGATTCCTTCATGACATTTTTCAAAGAACTCAATTCTGGACTCTGGCGCTTTTTAACAATGACTTCTGTTCAATTTAGAAAACAGAGCGTTATATTTGTGATCCTATTACACGCTGAATTATTCTAATTACTTTTACTTCTTTTTAATTAATTTTTATTTTTTATTTTATTTTATCATGCATGGATACATCTATATTCTATATATATGAAAAAGTTCTAAAAGTTGATAGAAACAAGAGAACAAGTAAACAGGTGATAATGTAAATAGAAACAAGAGAGCAAGTAAACAGGTGATAATGTAAATAGAAACAAAAAATGTTGACAGTACTAAAGTAAAATTTACACAGTAAAATATTTTCAAAAATTACACTTTAAAATAAAAACTTTTCCTTATGAAATCAGAAAATAAAGAACTTAAGCTTTTTTATCTTTTAGAATATTTTTTAACAATTGCACTTTTTGTCAAAGATTAAAACATGAAGGATTGAAAATTTCTAGTTAAATTAGAAAACAATTGTAATGAAAGTTTCACAATCAAGGGGTTGGCCTTCTATTCTCCCAGTTGTGGTCTCCTATTTTATCAGGTTTTGGCCACCTTTCTTTTAAGTTTTGGCCACCTTTTCTTTAAGTTTTGGCCTCCTTTTTTTAAGTTTTGTCCACCTTTTCTTTAATTTTTGGCCTCCTATTTTTCCATCTAGACTTTAGAGTAATGATCTTCCATCCAACCATTTCCAGTTCAAGTCTACACTCTTCCGGAACATATCTCCAGATACCCGCCTAAACAAAAACAAAAGGAATTATAGGATTTGTGATATGCAAGAGCTATACAGTGATAACCAGGAAACTCTGGAATAGGAAGTCGACTTTCTGATCATAAATAGTCCATTTACTTGGTTAACAGTAATTGTATAATGTAAATAGACCAATTGCACTTTTTCAGTGCTTTAATAACTTACTATTCAAGTTGTTTGCTTTGTAACAACATAAAATTAACTCTAGTATTGTTTTAATGTCGTCTTCCTATTTCACAGTTTTCTGGTTATCACCGTAAGTCAGGGGTGCATTCCTCGGGAACGTCTGTTCTCTCGCGGGAACAAAGAGAACGGAACAGAACGAAATAAGTAAAAGAAAAAGTAAGGCAGACGCCCAGCCCTAAACTAAAGATATAAATCTCACGTCTTTTTAATCATAACCCCCCTTATTGAAAACCTACTATAGAAGAACAAAATGTTTTATATTTCTAATATGTAATCGGATAAATATGCTTCTCATACTTGCAATCAAGGATGTAAGGCAAGGAAAGTCATTTCAGAAGTGTTCACATCTTTAGTACTGTAGTGTACTGTCTCTGGGCGCTAATGTAAACACAAGACGGATGTCGGAGCCTGACATGGGATCCATCATTCATATAAAAAATCAATGAAATATTCTGGTCATAGGAAACTATTATGTGAATTATCAAAATTATCAAAATTTAATGCTTTTAACCTCCTCGGATACTAAACGAACACTGATGCATCTATTATTGTTTACAAATTCCGCCCAGAGATAACTGGTTTCAATATGTACACAGAGTATACACAACCGCAATTGACTTTCCTTGCCTTACATTCTTGCTTGCAATAAAACTAGAGGAACTACTAGGTCACAAAGTTGTACCATTAATGTCTTGTAAATTTGACCTTCCGTCTAGTTACGTTATTGTTAGAGGGGTGGATTATAAGGGGGTCCCAATAAACATGGGAATCAAAAGACGACGTAAAAATAGATTTCTACTTCTGATCAAGGTACTAATGCAAGGACAGCTAATTGCGGTCGCGTATACTCTGCGTATATATTTAAACCAGTTCTCTCTAGGCTGACTTTGTAAACAAGAATAGATGCATCAGTGTTCGTCTAGTATCCAAGGAGGATAAAAGCATTTATTTTTGATAATTTTTAAAATTCACATAATAGTTTCAGGACCAGAATATTTCATTGATTATTTTTGTGAAAATTGATTCCATGTTAGGCTGTGACATCCGTCTTGTGTTTACTTTTCCGCCCAAAACATGCGTACACCTCTGAAATAACTTTCCTTGCATTGGAACCTTGCTTCCGATAATAATGATTCACATTGGTACCCTTTAATCCTCTACCTGGTTAATAATGAGAAAAAAATAAGTTTTTTAATCTTGAAGCGTTTTGGTTTGGAATTTTTTTCATTAATTCTGAAGCAAGTCACTTTTACAGAAAAACTACATTTGAAAATACTCAAATTTCATGTAGAAAAGTGAGAATATTTTTATTCCGTGATCAGACAACGGAACAACGATTACCTTTGTGAATCACCCATGCCACTCTTTTTTAAAGTTACGTCTACAGTCTCTTTAAGATTTTTGGTAGATATTTTAACATTATTTTCACTATTATTACCTATTATGTACGCCAACAGCTTCATCAAAATCTTTACGCAATATTTTACGCAGAGTCTCCGCCATTATAGTGCAGGAAGATCCATCCTAAAATTGGAGAATGCAGAATGAGTTATTATATAAGAACTAAGATTTTTAAAAAATCTAATAAAAAATGTAATTTTCTTAGTCTATTTTATCCCCAGGGTACCCAAGGCTTCCTTAAAAAATTTGGCCATTCGGTCCAACCGTTTATTCTCCTATCTCATGATCTCCTATCTCATGATCTCCTATCTCATGATCTCCTATCTCATGATCTCCTATCTCATGATCTCCTGGACCGATTGTCCTAAAATTATGATTGAGTAACTGGCAGTAGAACCACGGGAATACTCTTAGTCTGGGTTTAAATTCCATGTAAAGCTGGGTTCCCAAGCTAGTATTATTATAACATTGTTTTGCCATTTTCCCGAGATAAGTGTAAACAAAATCAGCTCTAATCAATGATTGGTATATTTCAAATTAAAGGGACTGTAAGCGTAATTTCAAGTTACCCTTCGTGCAAAGATGCTAATGCCCGATTTACAATTTATAGATTTGCATATCTATAAATTAGATATGCAAGTTTTTGTTGGTTAAAACTGTTTATTTTCAATTGTGGGATCTGTGCGCAAAATATCAGAATATCAAATGCCAAATGATCAAAAATCTTTAGCTGATCAAAATTCTTTTAATGATCAAAAAAATGAACGCTAAACAGTTAGGACAACTATTTTTTTTCAAAAATATCCCATACAATTTTACAATAAAGTTAATTTTAAAGTTCATGGCATTCTTAAACATATTTTTATGATTAAACATCTGTAAAATGCAAGCTCTCTCTTTCACGCAATCTATTTTTTCTTCTTTCTCTTCTCTTATATTTTCTTCCTTTCTGCTTTCTTCTCTTCTTTTTTCTTCTCTTCTCTTTTCTTCTTTTCTTTTTATTTTCTTCTATTTTTTCTTCTCTTTTTTCTTATCTTTTCTTTTCTTCTTTTTTTTCTTCTATTTTTCTTCGCTTTTTTCTTATCTTTTCTTTTCTTCTCTTCTCTACTCTTCTGTTCTCTCTTTTCTTCTCTTCCCTTATCTTTTATCGTCTCTTCTTTGTTTTTTCTTTGTTGTTTTGAGATGAGCAATGCAGTACGATCCGTCGTTATGATTTTTCTCTGATTTGTTTACATTTCTAGCTTGTAGACCTAATTGAAACGTACTGCGTTTGTACTCCATAATTAGGCATATTTGATCATTTGGCATTTGATGTTTTGATATTTTTGCATCTGTGCGAAAGTAAACTTGCGAATTTCTTACATACAAGAAGCAATGCAGAAACTCCCAGAAACAAACACTTCTCGAGTCAGTCTTTCACATTTTGATTAGATAAAACTTTTAAGTTTACCGTTGTAAATCGGGCATTGCCATCTTTGCATTAGAGGATCACTTAAAATGACGCTTACAGTCTCTTTAACCAAAATTAGTGAACATTCCCTTTAAAAACTAACTTTGTTCGGTGGACTGATGGAGAGGCTGGAGATAAAGCAGGTTGGATCCATCATCCAAAACCTTCAATAGGTTACAGTTAAAAGATAGGAGAGGTTTAGCGGCAATATAAAACTGTAGAATAGGAATTTTTCTGCAAAACTTGTGCAAAGCTTCCTTATTTCATAATGCTAAAATTTGAATTATCTAACGAAATTTAATGTTTTTTGAGAAAACAGTTCTCATAAAAAATCTTAATTTTTCATAATGTATGAAAGGAAGTTGTTAGGTTTTGGGAGGCTTTATGAAATTGGGAAAACAGGATGGCTACACAAGCAAGGGAGGATTATGTACATATAGGTATGAACCCTGGTTAATTGGGTTCAGATTAAGAATAAGCTTTCTAAGAAATGTTTAAACAAGCATATTCAACTTGAAAAATCCACCTGTAGATTGGAAGAGCATCATTGGGTGATTTAGGAGCAGAGAGAAGACCAAGTTTAAACAATCTTGTTCCTCGATCCTCATCCCTCATCTCATCAAACCGAGCCCTTAATCATGTGTTGTAAATATATCCTAGAGAGACCGAGATCTAAATTCTGTGTTGTAATTTGTAAATATATACCATAGAGAAACCAAGGTCTAAATCATGGGCTGTAAATATACTCTGAAATAACCGAGCCCTAAATCATGTGTTGTAAATATATCCTGGAGAAACTGAGCTCTAAATCATGTGTTGCAAAACATACCCTGGAGAAACCGAGCTCTAAATCATGTGTTGCAAAATATACCCTGGAGAGACTGGGTATCTAAAATTAACTATATGGCACATTTTTCATCCAAGCAACATAATCTTTTAGGTCGATAGGCACCAAATTAATGAACATTGAAGGCTGAAGAGTACTTGAACAACATACTTATACACAAGAAAAAGCAGTTATAAATACGTTTAACCACTTCTATCTTTTTATTATATATGATGATTTTTTACTTATAAATAGTCGTCGTCGTATAAACCAATACAAAGACGACAGCTTTCTATTTCAAATTAAATTTCTTCCAAGCTTCTAAAAAATAATGCGATACCCAAAAACAATGAAGCAAAAAAAAAGCTGTCAATTAACAGCTTCTCTTTGTCTTCTTTGAAAAAATCAAAACATAGATGGAAAAGTCGTTTTTACTGTACTGATAAAATCGCCGATCACTTATTACCTGTCTGTAAACCCAGTAGTTCCATCCGCGAGACTGTAAACTATATCACACTCCATGAGAACCTTATAGACAAGGATAAGGATATTACGGTATCAACATATATGAGGTATGTCCGATCATAACTCAGGAACAACTTGACCAATTTGCCTCAAATTTCTACAATTGTTATTTGACCCTTTAAAATTTAATAACTCTTAGCATCTGTATTTTACCTATTTGTGAAAAAATTTTGTATTTGTATGAAGTAAAAACTGAGTCTCCTATATTTCTGAAAACCCCATGTTTTTTTCCCTTGGAGTGAAAGGATTAAAGTCATGATTTACGTTCATATTATTCAGACCCCCTGTAATCTACTGGTTATATATTTTGAAAAAGTTTGGTAGCAAAATGAAAAGTTTGACATCACATCCCCCCCCCGCCCCCGCTTTTTTAGTACTTAAAACCCACAGTTTCTTCTTGTCTGAGTAAAGTTTAATTTCTCCAAATCAGCCAAAACACACTATAATATATCTGGGGAGAAAACAATTATTGATGAAGGGGGGGGGGTCTTTGTTTGTTTGTTTTATTTTTATACCTTGTGGGATATAGCCATGAGAGCACTAGTTCCAGCATCCCCGACTACAGGCAGTAGTTCTACACCTTCAGCACCTGGAACAAGTTCGTCTTCAATGAGGGGGAGGAAGTGCACCCACAACAGTGTGTAATTCTTCCTTCAATTTATAAAATATTTGTTCCTAAATTTAATAAAAAAATCTTAATATGAAATTTAACTAATGTTGTCAGCTTGTTTTGTTCATAAAAAATGTGACCGAAAATTAAGCGATGAGTAGTTTTTAAAAAATTTGCAATTTATCTCTGATGTTTTGCATACGGGCCTGAGTTGGGATCTAGTCCAGGAAATCCTTAGCTTTACTATAGTATAGGTAAAAGTTTGTTGTATTTGAGTATAATTTTGGCGATGATTTTTTCCAAAATTATAGGTGAGATTTGTGATTTTTGGACCCCTTAAGTTTATGAGTCTTGTTTTTTAATTAAAAACCAAAATGAGGGAAAAAATAGTCCCTCCTATTTTTTTGCGTATTTCCCGAACACTTTTTTTTACCAAGTTTCTGGTTTGCTTCCTGGGCCTGTTCTGGGTGTGTGTAAACATAATCAAACTTCCCTCGAGGCAGAGCATTGGCAACCTGGATAAAACTAGTTAATAAGGTTACAATGGATGAACGACCTGGTTCATTCAGAGAAAGAATAAACTATAGTTTTTTTTTCAAAAACGAAAAACAACAAACAATATAAATTGTTTAATCTAATTTTTTAATGAACCAACGAATTTTTGAAATTTGCTAAAGATTTTAACAACAAATAAAGGGTTTTAATGATCTAAGTATTTTTTGGAACAAATTTTTTAAAACGATAATTTTTTTACTAAACAAACGATTTTTTCTGACAAACTTTTAAAAATATACATTTTTTGGGAACAAACAAAATAGATGGAAATGAACGATGAACGAACAAATTGTTTTAAAAAATCGAACGCGCCCATTTCTATACACACACGAAAAGATCAATACGGACAAGATTAACGCGAAAGTGAACGAATTTTTCGACTTCGTGTCTATTTTTAAATAGATAATATTATTTTTCAGATTTAAATTTTTTAAAATGCGAAAGTATTGAACAAGTAAGTGCATCATGATTACAATGAGAAAATCATGATGTATATATTACAATTATATTAAAAAGTATCACGGATTAATTATTACATTGTAAATATTCATATATAAAGTAATTTATAGAGACTAGCCTTAGAGGGCGTTTTGCGCCCATCTTCTAAATTAATTGTGAACATGTTCTCTTTGTGTACATCGTAAAACAAAACAAAAATAATTCGCGGATTTTGACAAAAAAATGTCGTGGATTTTCAAAATTTTCAAAGATTTAATGAAGATCGAATTTTGATGGAGACAAATATTTGAAATTTTGATCTTTCATAAACCTTCCCTAGGGCTCCGTGAGGTCCCACAAAAAAAATTGGGCCCGACCGGTTCAGCCGTTTTTACGTTTATTAGATACAAACAAACAAACAGACAAACAGACAGACAAGCCAAATTTATAAATAGATAGATTGAACGAAAATCTGAAAATCCAAGGTAGGCCATACTTCAGAATGATTTTGACGGCATTTAACGCCATTTCTTGAGAAAATTAAACGTTCGTGGTTTGATAAATTTGATTAAAACACACAAAACAGCATTTCTGAAGGAAACAATTCGCTATTCCTTTACCTTTAGTTTGAGCTCTGCCTCTCTTGGTCCAATGATCAGAGCATCTGGGTATTTTTTTGTAATCCCAGAAATCTGAAATAGGCAATAAAAAGCAAGTTAGAGAGAAAAAAGTATTAGAGAGAAAATTATCAACCAAAAGATCATGGGATTAGAAAACTCAATGGATTCTTTTAGAAAAGCATTGAAGATTGAAGATTTACTAAATATTTTGCAAACGAACCCTTTAAGAAAGAACCTGGAGAGTGTGGTATGCTGAGGCTATGGCAATATATTTTACTTTTCCCAGTCCATTCAACCAATCCTCAAACCCTGATTATTATCATTATCATTATCATTATCATTATCATTATCATTATCATTATCATTATCATTATCATTATCATTATCATTATCATTATCATTATCATTATCATTATTATTATAATTATTATTATTATTATTATTATTGAACCTAAAAATGGGCATCATTATCATCAACGGCAGATATTAAGGCGCTATGCCATTTGTCCAAAAAACTTTTGCCCTACAATCATTTGTTCTACACATTATTTGTTTACATATTATTTTTCCTACAGAGAGGAGATAACATTATTTCCCCTGATCTGACAAATGACATATGATCTGTAGGATAAATGATATGAAGGACAAATGATGTGTAGGACAAATTATATTTCCCCCACTCTGTTGCAGGACAAATGATTTCTATGACAAATGATTGTAGGACAAATGATTGTAGGACAAATGATTGCAGGACAAATGACATAGCCAGCGCCGAAATTAACGAGGTGTGGTTCAGAAAATTAACGAAAGATGATCAAGGGATAATACTCAGAAATAAAAAAGATTGTTTTGTCAAAACAAACAAAAAAGAACGGATTAAAATCGTTATCGATAATTTAGTTAAAAACGAAAGATCTACTGCACTAATAAATTAACCGATAAACGTTCATTAATAAAAAAAACGAAAGAAATATTAAAAAATTAAACGATGATTCCAACAAAAAACAAAATCATATGTTTACTGAATGACTGAAAAATAAACACGAATGAAATGGATCGCTAACGAAGAATGAATTGAAATGAATTGAAAAAAGCCAAACGCGCACATCGCTAACTGAACCTAGCCCCTAAAATTGCGGTAAAATTTTTGACCCCCATCTTTTTAAATTTCTAACTGCGCCCAAACCGATACCTGTTTCATTTCTAACTTTAACAGGATTGTAGAGGAATAGATCTCCACTGTTTAGTTTCACCACCACCATGTGTTGGGTCCATTTTCCAGGTGCTCTAAAACACTTTTTAGATCAAATTCTATGTTCTTTAACCTTTATAAAAATGTAATCTAAAAAGTTTATTTGCAGTTTAAAATTATTAATCTTGAAAAAAGGTTTGTACCATCCGATTGCAAAGATATATCGATTAGAATACTTTGCAACTCCTGTATTGATCTGAGATTTTCATCCGGGTTCCTCTATTACCTAAGTTCTACATACGGTTTCCCATGTATTATCTATTATCTACAACCAGTTTCCTGTATAACCACAGATCTACATCCTCTATTGCTGTATTACCTCAGAGATCTACATCCGGTTTCCTGTATTACTTAACCCTATTCAGACTGACGTCTGGTTTACCAAAAATAGACGCGGGGGGGGGCACAGTGACTCCCCTCTCTATTTCTTTATTGTGATACAAATCTCTAACATATGATACACGTTTGAAAAGCCCTTGGGCTCCACTTTAATAATCTGCCAAAAAAAATACAAATTTGCAAAATTTTAATTATATAATGCAAAATCAAGGTTTTTTAGCGAAAAATGTGAAAAAAAAACAAAAGGTGCGCAAATTATACATATTTGAAAAGCCCGGGACCCAGCAAATACAAATATGCAAAAATATTTGCAAAATTTTCCAAGCCTAAATGTGTGTTAAAGAAAAACTAAAATTGTGCAAATTCTCTTTCCAGGTCTGTGCAAAAATCAACAGAAAATTTCTTTGCAGAAATCTTGAAATCTGCTTCTTTGTCTAGCAGGCTTTCCAAAGAGCTTAAAAATATTGAAATCCAATTACTGAAAGTAGGTTTAAATTTGGATTTAGTATGGTAAAGGTAAAATAAGGCATTTAGGCAGTATGCTTGAGGACTCAGGCAGTATGTATAAAAGCCCAGCTTTTAGCTTAATTTGAGGGGCATGTTCTAGTAAGAAAAGTAAAAAAATTTGAACAACCTCAGACCAGACGACAGGGGGGGTTCATAGTGCCCCCCCCCCCTTAGTTGGAATAGGGTTAAGATTAGGGTTTCCAGGCGTAATTACGTTACACGTAATTACGCGTAATTGTGCGTAACACTTTCTTTCACTTACGCAGGAACATTACGCGTAATTACGCATTTATTACGTTTACGAAAGAAAGACTAGTTTCGCGTAATTAAGGCGTAATTACGCGAAATTACGTATTACGTAACAATTCCGTAATAAATAAAGTACATACTAATTCTCAGAAATAATTATAGCGGGACAGTATGTGTAAGGATATGCCTGCTACAACAATGTCAAAAATATTTTGACGATTTTATTGACATTTTTTTCAAGCAAGGAAAGTAAACTTGAGAAAGTAGGTTGAAATATCAGTGGCGTAAAATAGGGGGGGTTATTCGGGTTATGTACCCCCCCCCCCCTAGAATCCTGGGGGTAATTACCCCCTAGAATCCTGGGGCCCTTAGAATTTGTTTGTAAAAAAGGTTGATTTTAAAATTGAATATCTTTAAAATTTGCACGAAAATAATTCAAATGTGCAGATACTTTGAATTATTTTGGTGAAATATTCTAAGTTTGAAATATCAAAGGTTTACACCACTCGGTGCAAAGATTTAGGGATTAGAATATTTGAGTTTGTGGCAAAAACTCAGTTCCAAATCTAGAGAACATTCTGGCAAACTTCTAACTGATTATCATATTTGATAACCTGTTTATCTTCTTTAAACGAACTTCTATAAAATCGAAAATGAAATAAGATTATAAATGTTGGCTAGAATGATTAATCATATATTCAATAACTTCAGGAGAAAACGTAACATTATATGTCCTTTTTCAATGTAGGTAATTAAAATTATATATGTATTTTGATAATATAATAATAAAACTGATTATTTCTTGTAATTATATCTGTAATTAAACAAGGTACTTAACAAATTTTCTTTGGCGCTCCGCGCACACATGAAAAGAATTGACTGACTCATACGTTAATTTTACAGCTGTTGAAAGTATAAATGTTTTTAAAACACAAGAAAAGAAAAAGAATTGAATTGAACACAGCCAAATCTGCATGCAAAAACTGAAAATATCCTTTTTTCGACGTCAAACCCTTAAAAAAGAACTTTTATTTTGAAAAATTTTTCTAAAGGGGTGGCAAGCCCCCCTACACCCAAGAAAAAGTGCTAGTTGTTCCTCTGGAAACTAGAATATAAACAAAGACAAAACTATTTTTATGTTACTTAAAATAAATTCAGATGTTTACAGATCTTTGTAGTTAATGTAAAATAAATTACTATATTGAAGGGTATAAAACATGGTGAAAGCTGAAAGGTAGGAAATGAAGCCTGTATTTGGTGGAGTTTGTAAAAGCCAGAAATGAGTGGAAAATGCAAATCAAACAACTAAACCAAGCAACTAAAACCAAAAAAATCGGCGCACCAAAATATAAAAATTTACCCCCCCCCCCCTACAGAATCCTTATTTACGCCCCTGTGAAATATTTACAAGTCGTTGAAAATTGAAAATTTATAGATTATGTTGTTGGCCCTTTGTTAAACTTCTTAGTTGTCGAACATGAAAATTATATCAACATAGTATTGGCTGAAATTTCTGATTCAACTTGTGTGACATTATTTTCCTTGTAAGTTAGTTGTTTTATTTAAATTAAAAGTTAAAACTTCAAAATTTCATAGACGTAATTATTGCAAAATTTCGCAAAATTACTTTGTAGAAATTGAAGTTTTGCTAATTACGCGTAATTAACACAAAATTTCGCGAAATTACATCATAGAAATTACGCGAAATTAGGCTGTAATTACGCGTAATTATAGTTTTGCTTATTACGAGTAATCATTACGAAATTTTGCGAAATTACGTTGTAGAAATTACGTGAAATTTGGCCGTAATTACGCGAAATGAATATTTCCCCAATTACGCGTAATCCTGCGAAATTACATGAAATGAAAATTATTACGCGTAACTGCACGTAATTACGCGTAAGAGAATAATCTATTACGTTGGAAACCCTAGTTAAGATCTACGTCCGGTTTCCTGCATAACCAGAGATATATTTCCTCTTTTATTGTATAACCTCAGAGATATACATCCGGTTTCCTGTATTACCTAAGATCTTTATCCGGTTTCCAGTATAACCACAGATTTACTTCCTCGATTGTTGTATTACCTCAGAGAGCTACATCCGGTTTACTTTTATCACCTAAGATCTACATCTGGTTTCCTGCATTACCTAATATCTACATCCGGTTTCTTGAGTTCCTCATCCCAACCTTGATCAAATTCAATATCTCTTTTTGCCGCTTCTACACATTTCTCCCCATACTTTAAGAAATACTTGATTGGATATAATATTATAAAACTTTGATAGAACCTTATACAATTTTTGTTAGATCTAATAAAATTTCGATAGAAATTTAGAATTTATTAGAATCTCAAAACAGTTTCATATAATCTGAAAAAAAAATTAAATAATATATTAACATATCGAATCTTATTAAACTTTGATAAAATCTCACAAAACTTAGAAAAGTATCATAAAACTTTGACGGAATCTCATAAAACTTTGATAGAAACTTTTAGAATCAAGAACACAATGATAAATTTGTTTAACCTTAGCAGCTGCTTGCAGGTAGGCATCAATGTTCTTTTGTTGTGAAAAATCAATAATTTGCTTAAATTCCTTCCGAGCATCAGGACTAAATACAAGAAAACTTGACAGGAATAAAAATACAAGATTTTTAAACAGACTTAGGATAAAATGAAACAGTATTTTTCCAATTACTCCTTTAAAACTTAAACCAGAAACACGCACGTTGCTATTTTTAAATGTATATGTCTAGGGCTAACAAAAAGTGTAGTTTGTAAGGTAAAATAAAAAAGACGTTGCGACACTTTAAAGTCGAGGCTGTTTAATTGTGTTTAATTGTATAGCTAACTAAAATATATTATATATCAGTTATATTGTTGTATAACGGATCATAACACTACCTTTTACATATATATTTGAGCAATAATAAGGAAGATATTGCCGTTTTTCTCTCTCAAAACTTGTCCATTTAATAAAAGAAAAACAAGAATTTCTTCGCAATTTTTTCTCTCATAAGGCAAATGTTTTAATGGTACCGTTGTAAATCGAGCGGCACTGTTACATTAAATAGCACTGCCATAAATTGAATCAAAAATGTTGTCTGAAAGGGACCGTAATTTCAGGGTAAACTAAATTAAATATAAAAAGGACTGGAAATTTTAGCCTATGAATAAAAGGACTGAAATTTTTATATCTTGTAAAAAAAAGTTTTGGATTATTGCTGGAATTTAAAAAATGTTTTTGGATTATTGTATGTAAAAGAACACAAAAGGTCTTCTAATATTAAGTGAGAATTAAGATATTAGACATAAAAGGAAAAGCCCCACTCATTTTAGCCTTTTTAGGGTATTAATAAAACTTGTTATTGATATTCTATAATAAGACGGGCCATAGTGGGAAGTGCAGGAGCTCCAATATTAATAATATGTTTATTGAGAATAAAGCAATTAAACACAGGACTTGAGAATAAAACCATTAAACAAAGGACTTGAGAATAAAGCCATTACACAAAGGACTTGAGATTGAAGTCAGTAATTGAGATTAAAGCCAGTAAACAAAGGACTTGAGAATAAAGCCATTAAACAAAGGTCTTGAGAATAAAGCCATTAAACAAAGGACTTGAGAATTAAGCCTGTAAATAAAAGGACTTGAGAATAAAGCCATTAAAC
>NW_019396269.1:351167-372413 GCF_000591075.1 Eurytemora carolleeae | reverse complement strand
ACTTTGTTAACATA
Source organism: Eurytemora carolleeae (assembly GCF_000591075.1). Classification (NCBI taxonomy): domain Eukaryota; kingdom Metazoa; phylum Arthropoda; class Copepoda; order Calanoida; family Temoridae; genus Eurytemora; species Eurytemora carolleeae. Next base: position 372,399 of record NW_019396269.1, on the reverse strand, counting down.
AATTCGAGGACTTGATAATAAAGCCTGTAAACTAAAGGACTTGATATAGGTCTTAAAAAGTTGCATAAATAATAAGTGTTTAATAAATCGACGTTAAAATAATTATTGATAATATTTAGTTATTTGTTTAGATGATCCCTTAAGATTTTTTGCATTACTACCAGGTGCAGGACTTAGAAACTAAGAAATTTTTCTAAATAAATTAATTTTAAAAAAGTACTATCAATTCGTGATTTTAGAGTTTAATTCTTAATTATTTGAATAAATTTGATTTTGATTTGTAACGACTTTTTGTTAATTAATTTAAAAGTTTTACTTTTGTTTTATTTTCTATATATTCTTATTTAGATCTGGAATGGATTTTGGATACTGATATATTGTCAACTTTATAATGAAACGAATACATTGGGGTGATATTTGTAAAAATAAGGTAGGGTTTACAATGTTTACTGTGATTTAATTAGAAATATTTTCTTGGTTTATTTGGCTCTATTCCTGCTTAACATGGGCAATCCATATTTAAGATTTTGAAAGTGAAATAAACAATCAACATTTGTTCAAGTTTGATTTGATCACTAATCAATATTTTGACAGAAGAGAATACTTAAAAATTGGTTTTTTTTTCTTTAAAGAAAAAAAGTTCGTCCTTTTTGGTTCCATGTTTTCTAATTTCCCCTAATTTTCATAATTTTGGCAAGAGTTAAAAGTAGATTTACATAAATCTGATTGAAGAATTATATGGCATACGTTATATGTTATATGAATCGAGTCTATTTTCAAATCTTAAAACAAAAAAGTTGAATAACCGTTTAGTTTTGATCTAACACTCCATCTAAATTAACATATTCTTAATGCCGAAATGAGAGCTTTAGGGGACTTGACAATGCCCGATTTAAAAACGGTATCAAAACCTTTCACTGATCAGCGAGTCGAGAAAATCTAGCTCTGTTGTGTTTATTTCTCTAAAAGTGTGAACATGGGAGTTTAACCTGTAGCAAACAGTGTTAAATATATACCTCGAAAATACCAAATATTCTTCGTTCAAGCGGTTTTTAAAACTCCAAATTTGAATTGTTATTCTTAAATATAATACAGCTCGCAAATAAAGTGTTCTCAACAGAAATTGTTTTTTTGGTAGATTAATAAGGTTAAGTCTGACACCATTGATCAGTTAAAGGTTTTAACTTTTTCATACAGTATTTTTAACAATAAAAACAATTTTTTTTTTATATTTAATAGATTAAATCACCGGTTTATTTTTAAATTTTGAAAGAACATTTTCGAAATTTTTTCGACATTAATCAATGTTCTTCAAAATATTTTTGTTTATCAAACTCAATTTTATAAGTTATCCCTAACAGACTGGGTTCATTTTTTGCACTAGCACTAATATTTTTGGACTTTTTGCCCTAATCACATATCGACATTTTTGAACTTTTAAGAAATAATAATATAAAATAAAAAACAATAGTTTTTTTATTTCTATGAACGATCCATTTTGTTCGTTTATCTCTACCTTACAAAAGAGTTTTATGTCGTGATTAAAATCTAATCTTGTTTTAGTAACCCAGTAGTTAATTCCTATCTTATACATAGTTGTTTGAGCAATGTCGAGCAAATTTAATTCTGTCATAATCCATTTTTGGTTTTTGATATTCGGTCGTTTTAACCAATCCTTACTTGGTATAGAACATGGGCTCGCTTACATGTTGTACTGCCCAGACTCTGTCCTAAACTAGTAAATTTGAATTTTTCATTGTAATTTTAATACATCTTCCATTTAAAGAGAGACATGTGTGATTCACTTTTGGTATCCTTTAATCCTTTTCTAATCAATAATATGTTGAATATATATGAGATTTTGGTTTTTAATTCTGATAATTTCCTTAATTCTGATAATTCTGATAATTCTGATAATTTCCTTCATTGTTTCTGAAAGTTTTGACTTTTTTAAAGAGGACTGTGCCTGTGGCTCTAATTTTTTCAGCAAACCTTGATACTTATTGCATGACATAAAAAAAAGAAATTTGAGGATATTATATTTTAAAATGCAAATATTTTTCATGAATTTATAAGATGTATATGGTATAGAACATTCAGAAAGCCAGTCTGTGATAAAAAAAAATACTAAAAGAGGCAAAAGCTATAATGATATGTATTCCAATGATATTTCAAACTTCGGCTATTTGATCTGAAATAATGCATATTTTGAAATATAAAATATGTATAGCATTAGGTTGCAAAGATATAGGGATTATAACATTATACTTTGTGGCATTCTTGATGGACGAACAAACATCTCTGTATATTTGTGAACCACGTCTGCAATGAGTTATTAACATATTTGTCAAAAACAAAGTATATTTTTTTTTTGGTTTAAAACAAAGAGAGAAAATGATCCTCAAGGATCAGAGATAAATCATGATCTGGAGATTCAAGAAACAATGAAAAGTGTATTTTCTCCAGGGGGAAGATAGTTCCAAAAGTTAAAGCCCCAACGGGAAAACAAGAGTTAAAGTGACCGTTCACTTATTTGGGTAATTTCAGGGTAAACTTAACAACCTATTTGCTGTTGATTGGTAAAAGTTTTACTTTTCGAAGACAACTGTAGCCGGAGAAAACGCCGATTTTTCGTTCAGAATTTGAGTGGAAAGGGATATTCCCTCTCTAAAGACACTATTTAATGAACAGTCCCTTTAAATAAGAATAGAAAATGATCTTCAAGGATCAGAGATACAGGGGGGATACCATTCCACCCTGAAGAATGAAAACGGCCATGAGGAATATTCTATCATCAATGACCATAGTAAATGATGATAGAATCAGGAGTGGATGTGAACCCAACCAAGGGTTCTCCAACGTGTATATATATAGTATCGTACAGTTTATTTCTCCCAGTTGGAGAAATAAAGCCTAACAATCCAGCTAAAGTTGATCTAAGTACACATGATATTTGCCTGAGGCAATATATCTCCATTCGACTCTTCTGATCAGATACTTTGTGAGAACTGACTTGGCCTTAGGGGATTGGGGAATAGGATGGCCAAAAATACTGCTTTTTCCCCAGCTAGATAATTTCCCTCCTTTCTCTGTCATCAATCTTCCCCTAGTTCCACCCTTTAAACGGTACCGACTTTATATCTCCCAGATAAGAATGGGATTAAATACCCTTGTCCGCCTTGACTGTTATATACTAAGATTGCAAACATACTCAAGGTTCATTATCCCCTTGGGCTGGGTGTGGATTGTTTGGCTTTATTCTTGGATTGCATTGTTATGCTTTATTTCTCCGACTGGGAGCAATGAACTGTACGATACTATGTACGCGTTGGAGAACCCTTGGTTGGGTTCACAATACGGATTCTTCATGAACAAATCATAATAATCCCTTGGGATCATAAAACTACATTAACAACCTCCTCTTTTGTATATGGATTATCTTTCAACAGATCATAAAAATCCCTAGGGATAATAAACCTATCTTAATGACCTCTTCCCGTAGTATATGGATTCTCCTTGAACAGATAATAATTATGACATAATAATCCCTAGGGATCATAAACCTACTTTAATGACCTCCTCTGTGGTACATGGATTCTCCTAGAATAGAACATGATAATCCCTAGGGATCATAAACCTATTTCAACGACCTCCTCTGTTGTATATGGATTCTCTTTGAAAAGTTCATAATAATCCCTAGGGATCATAAACATACCTTAACGACCTCCTCTGTGGTATATGGATTCTCCTTGAACAGATCATAATAATCCCTAGGGATTGACTTCTCCTTCGGGGCACTCTTCTTAGCCATCATGTTTTCTCTTAATAAAGGGAAGCATGAATTTTCAATTGGGGATTGAATCATAAATGAAGTATACTAAATCAATAATTTGTCAGGGTCCCAAAAATGCTCAAAGAAAAAATTCTGGTTTTTGACAGAATTTCTGAAGGCCTGGAAGTTGGGACAGAATTAATTGAATTTGGATTAGGTCACTGAACTACCTTCAGGTTGGTTTACTCTCACCTTGAAGGTCTTCGTTAACGATCGTTAACGAAGGGTCGTCGTTAACGATCGTTAACAAAACAAAAAATTTATTTAAAAATATTGTTTTGGAAAACGATCGTTTTTTAAACATTTTTTTTAAACAATCGTTTTTAAAACCGATCGTTTCGATTTTAGTTTTTACTTCATCATTTTCATAACGAAACGATCGTTTAAAAAAATGAAAACGATCCATCCCTAGCTGTAGGTAGTTGAGGCCTTCTCAATTTATTAAATTCTATCTTTCGATATATATCCGTTAATGTTTATGCTGAACCAAATCTTACTAAAATATATTTCTTATTATTTCAGACCAAAATACTTTAATCAGATGATATGAAACATAATGAAAGTTTTTTAGTATTTTGATTGAGGTTGGGTTAGGCATTAAAGGAAATGAGTCTTTGCAACAAAATTTTATTTTCTAATTTGTATATCTTCTCAACCAAATGTCGTAGACCATAGATATTTCAAGTCTAAGTTTGAAATATCAAAGGATTACGCTATTAGGTTGAAAAGATATTGAGGTTTAAAAATTTGAGTCTGTGGAAAAAACTTAATTCCTTTAACGGATTTCACCGTTAACGAAAAGTTTATAAAGTTGAAAGATCTCTGCACGGACATTTCGGGGAAAAAATATATTTCTCATTTGATTATGATTCAACCTGTATTTGTATTAAATAAACCTTTTTATGAATAACATATTAGACTTTTAAGATAATAATAATGATTCAATTGTAAATATTTGCACGATATTATTTTGTTCAATGCAATATAGATGCTACATTTTATTATCTTTTTATCATTATCTTTACATTTTTGCCTACATTAAAAAAAAACTCTGATTCAAAATCATTGAAAAGATAATGGTTTAGAAACAAATGTTAAACTGTAATTTGTAAAAATTATAAAATCTGTATTATATTCTCCCTCCATGTAATTAAACCCGTTTTTATGAATAAAATTCTATTACAAATTCTAATTATTTAAAAATTATGGGTTCATCTTTTATCCTCAATCCCGCCTTTTCCAATATAATAAACTATATATACTCCCTTCTTTTCTTTAAATTCATTTTCCCCCCCTTGTTGAGTTTTCTTTGTCTAATTCAGATACGATTGCTCGAAATCTAATTGCTAGATAAAATCATCATTTTTTGTTCCTGTTCCATTTTCATGACAATTACAAAATAACTTCCTGGTTGACTGGTTTCATTCAAATAGATTATCAAGTACAATAGGTGGCAACAGAGAAATGGATCAATTATACACGACGTCACAAGTGTTAAATATAACAAAGAAAACGAAATTTTCTCACATTATTTGACATGTTTTTCAAGATTAAATAAAAAAGTGTAAATATAGAAAATAAATAACACATAAAATTGAACTTTTTTCACTGTAAGATAAGCTCTTTATTCTAAAATTATCACTATTATTAATAATTTTGTCGGACACAATACTGAGTTGACACTTGTGATGTAAGAATACGGCTATACAGAGAGTGTACAAATACTACGTTGCCATCTATTGTACTTAACAATCTAGTTGGTTTCATTTAGCATTTTCTAAAATTTATGTTTCCAGCAGTCATATCTGCAACTTTATACCTTACCTCATAGAGGTTGGGATAAGTTGAAAGACACGACCTAGAAGAGGAGCTAGGTTAAAACCTAGAACTTTTACGTCAGCAGGCTCCACCTAAAAATATCCTACTAAGGATTGTAAACAAAACTTGAAGACAACCAAAAATTGATTTTCTTTGATCTTTTTGCTAAAAATTTTCGTATTTATTTTATTAAAAAAATCCAATGAACTTAGTTGGATTTTTTAATTAATTACAAAAATCCGACTAAGTTATGTTTGATTAGAAAAATCCAATTTAATTATGTTTGATTACAAATTTCCAATTGGTTTATTGTTGAAACCAAAAATTCAATTGATTTATGTTTGATAACAAAAACCAACTTGATTTTATTTGATTTCATCAATCCAATGGATTATGTTTGATTGCAAAAATATTTAATAATATTCATATTAAACAAATCTATAATATCCAAATTGATTATCTTTATAAAAAAAAGTTGGGTTTTCAAATAATAAGATCTACCTCAACATGAAGGGGTACTGAGGCAGAAGAGCTCATTTTCTACTCTGAAAGTTACATTTTTTTTAAGTTTGTATGTTTGTTTTTCTGTCTAATTGTCAAACTCATGAACCCAAGACCGATTTGCCTCAAATTTTGTATGTTGAACCATGGTATTGTATCAGCTGGGTTGAAGTTCTAAGTTGAATGGGTTGACTTTTATAGCTAAATGTTAGTTTTCATGCAAAGCGGGGTTCTCAAGCTAATAAATTTATAAAGTATTATTCTCTGTTTGTTTGTCTGCCTGCTTGCATGTTTGGTTGGATGTTCTAACATAACATTAACGAACCTTGGTCCCTGACAGATTTATCTCAAGTTTTGAGCTGGGCGCCTTGGAATGGAACATGGTTAAACAATTCTAAATTGAGAAGGTTAACATTATTAAGGAAATATTTGTCTCAAGCCTAAGCCAGGTTTCCAAGCTAGTACATAAAATAAGTACTTTTCCAACAATTGAGACGTCGCAGACTTTACAATGTTGTTTTTCATCAACAACAGGTTTTGCTTTCCATGATTTTTGTAGTCCTGGGTATCAGGATTTTAAATTTTCAAAGAGTCTATAGATAATATTTCAGTTTTATAAAGAATATGCTTAAATGTAGATCTTAAGGATGCTATTCAAAATCCTCATTAACATTTGTGATAAACATTTATGAAATTGAATAAAAAATTAACAATTAAAGAAACTATCAAAAATCCAATTATATCCAATCTATTGTTAAAATGCCCACGATTGCACCAAGTTCATTTTACTTAATATTTAAGTAATAGATAATTATGTATAGATAATTTTCTTCTTTTATATTGGCTTTGAGACAAATGCTTTGCTGTTCATTTTTCTAATAAAGATAATACTTTGATACCTTGGTATCTTTGTTAAAGGGACTGTAGACGTAATTCATTTATCGTGGTATGTCATTTAAGGATGAACGAACTTTTTTTTCATTTGAAATTACGCCGACAGCGCCTTTAAGCTTTGTAAACATTTGAATCATTTTCTCATTTAATTTGTTTTCAAAATTTTGTATGAATAGTTCCAAAATTTCACTTTAAGTGACTATTTACTCATTTAAAACAGGGCATCTCCGGATTCACAGCGGTACCAAAGAAACCTTAAACCCAGTTTGGTGTAGAACCTGTACTTCAATATGAAAATAATCGCTTTTTAAAATTTATTCTGAATCCGACAAAGCTTTTAAGAGTGCACAACGGTAAAGCGGATGTGCCACTCTCAATTTACGAAGGATTGATCATCAGATAAAAAAAAATCTAAAAATCTGAACCCCCCCCCCCCCTAAAGTTAAATTCTGGGGACAGGAATTAGAAAGTTATTTCTTCTGCATGTTGGAAAATGTCATCTTTTTTTGATATCTTTAAGCAAAGTTCAAATTCAATATAAATATGCAATCAGCTTGCTATAAATAAAATGAAGATTGTAGATAATCGCTGTTACTATAAACTTGTGCATGAATATTGAATTAATCCTCAGGGTTACACCTACAAGGATTAGACTTGATAACACGACTTACAAATTCAGCTTGAACAAGACACTAAAAGTTTAAAACTAAAAATATGACAATCTAAAGCTTGATTTTTGCAGTTTCTGCTTTCAACCGTGTATTTTTATGGTTTTCTAAATGATTAAGCCAGTTTTGGCCGACAAGGAACTCTGAATGCAAGAAAATTAACTAACAACGATAAGTTGGTCACCATGAAACCTTTATCTGATCAATAATGTGGGATAGATAACGTTGTTTTTCTAGCAAAAAAGTGTTTAATTCGGATCATTTTTACATTGTTTTCTTTCAGTCAGTCACATTTGTAGAGAAACCAAAATTGAAAATAAAATTTTTCAAAATTATAAACTTGGATATCCAATTAATACCAGACCAAGGTTTGAAGGGTACTGATATTAATCTATTAATCGGACAAACCACTCTATAAATTTAGGTTCACTCAAATCCAATATAAGATTTTTTCATTTTCCGGCATACCATTGATATTTATTGTTTACTTAAAACTTGAAACTTCGAAAAACTAATAAGTCCCTCTATAGAAAGTATGCAGCCGGATGTTGCTAATGATCTTTGCTATCAATTTATCATGTCGATGATTACAGTGGTAATAAAAAAGAATGGAATGATTGTCGTCCTCATTTTTTCTATCAATCAATAAGTTTACTGTGGATTTAGAATTCGTTGGGAAATTTTTAATTTGAATAAAAAGATGCAAACCCTTCCGGAGACCGATACACGACGGCACCCCGCATGCCCTTTAACCCCATGTCAGATAAAAAAGTGATGGAGTTTTCCCTCTTCTTCTGTCTGCCAACTGATTATTTTCAAATGTGGTGTCTCTGTACATGTATATCTTAATTGCAGATTTCTTACAGTCAATATGGAGAACATTTTGAGAATTAAAGCTAAAAAACGATATATTCCACAGTTTTGATCTTATAAAGATTTTTTCTAAAAGGTAATGGATTTAATCCGTCGTCTTTGCAATAAGGACAGAGATCAGGGTTCGAAGGGAATCGGGGTTTAGGCAGGTTTCAACGTACAGTCACTAGAAATTAACGTTCGATCACAATAACTAAGCTGTCTGTTTGGTTTGATGTGATATTTGAACAAAAGTTTCTGCTGAGTAAACTCACACTACCTGCCTATATACTGCCTACTGGAGAGGAACCTAGTATTTTCAACTTTTTTCAGTTTATTTATACATTTTAGATGTTTAAATATATATTTCTTCCAAGACAAAATGTTTCATGGGTCTAACCCAATCATCAGTTGGAATAAATATATATATTTGTATTAATAAGTATAAAAACTGGGAAGCTGCTCTGATTATTGCTTTATCTATATAATAAAACAGGACATTCGTATATATATATATATGTTGCCTATAGCCGGTCAAACGGCTGGACCGATTGGGCTGACATTTAAAAAAAAAAAAAAATTAAAATATTTTTTCCACGGGCAACGCCAGGCCCTTCAGCTAGTCTATATAATAAAAGAAGACAAAAGTATATAAATTTGTTGCGTATAGCCGGCCAAAATTTATATATTTATATTTTATTTATACTTATATAACAAAACATACAAAATTAAAATTAAGTATTAAGGAGAAAATATTTGAAAACCTCCAAAAATAGAGGTTTTTGGAATATTTATTTATATATATATATATATGTGGGAATATGAATAAAATGATATAAGAAGATTGTTGCTTATCAACTAATATATGTGGGAATATATATATATATAATATCATATTATCTATATCTAATTTTTCCTTAAATTCAAACTAGGAATCCTGGAAGGAAAAGGAGAAAATACAGGAAAAGATATATGCTGGCGGAAATCCAGTAGTTCTCCAACCTGTATTGAAACAACATGTTCTCCTGCTTGGAATTTATTACCTATAAAATAAATTGCTAATAAATGTTAGGTCTGTATTAACTAACTTACTTCTAAAGTGGTGACCCCGAGAAAGAAGCACAATGACCGATATTCAATCAGGGGGTATGTTCAAAGCCCAAAAAGCTTCCGCTGTGTGACCTATTCTAGGTAACCCAATTAAATTCTATAGGTAACCCCATCAATAGACGAATAACTTTTTTTGCAATCATTCTATCTTATATACATATATATATATTTAAACATTCAAAATGTATATATAAACTGAAAAAAGTTGAAAATACTATATATATAAGATACAATATATATATATATATAGATATTTGAAGAAATATCAATAAATAAATATTTGAAGATTTGTTAAGTATTGTATCTTCAAGCTGTTTCATCCTTTCACAATAATAGAAAAAGACAAAAAAGTATTAAGTGTTTTGTACCAATTAAACATTATTAAAGAATATTGTGTTTTCATTTTGTGCCATTTTTTATGTATTTTTGCTTTATTTTTATGTTATATGACATGGTTTTGAGAATCTATATCATGTAAAGCTAATTATGCATGGGAATAGAAGACAAAAAGAAAAAGATACGATTTAGATAAAACCTGGTCTGAGAAGGCCTAACATAGCTCTACATGAAACAATTGTCCGTTTATATTGACATTTTTTAAAAAAGCTCTCCCCCCCTTTAAGAAAACTATGTCAAATAAATAAATTCCCCATATCCTCACCTTAATAATAAATTGCAATTGTTATGCTATAATTATACTGAAGATTATGACCAGCATTCAACTCTGTGTTTGTGAATAAACACCGCGTATAACAAGATTGTTGCGCTTTCACTGATAGCTATTTATGGTGTACTAGCTGAAGGGCCCGGCGTTGCCCGTGGAAAAAAAGAAAAAAAATTTTGAAGAAAAAATTTCGATTTTTTTTGCCTATGACACCCAAGGCCACCCATGAGTGTCCTCAAAAATTTCAGCCCAATCGGTCCAGCCGTTTGGCCGGCTATACGCAACATGTATATATACGAATGTCTTGTTTTATTATATAGACTATAATAAACAGGGACTGTAAAGACGACCTTAAACTCTCAAAATATGACGATTTCTAGGTTGAATTAAATCTTCTTACTTGAATGTAGTCTTTTAAGTGTTTTTTTTACTGATTTTGCAAATTGTGAAACCTGTTTACAATTGTAGGAAAACAGATAGTGTAAATTTCGCAATTTACAAAATACATATAGTTACAAAGAGGAAGATATAGTCGATTTGTTTCTACAATGGTTGAATTTTGATTAAATTATAAAATTAAAATATAAAAGATGTTGGACAGAATCCCATGTATTTTATCAATGTAGTTACTAGCAATTTTACACGACCGGATACAAATTAAGCAATGATGACAATATCTAAGCAACTGTCCTGTTCACAGTTCATCCAGCAGGGTTGAGAACATTTAGGGTTGTTCTGTACATTTAGCTGATAAGATGCAAACACTAAACAGTGTACTCAATACAGTGCTACCCACAAAGGATGAGACTTCAGAGCCCAATACTTTAGACAGGGTATCATTATGAAAACCAGTTTTGAAACCAGGTGTTACTTTTAGGTCAGGTGGATTCTCATTTAACTACTGCCGTTTGAACTATACGTTTGAACTATTGTTCGTTTGAACTATTGTTCATTTGAACTACTGACATCACGTCATATCCTGTAGTTTAAATCAACACATTTCTTGCTCATTTGAACTATTTTTCTACCCCAATTCAGTTCTAAAATTTTTTTCTAATTCCCATAAAGTTATTTCATGACAATTAATTAAATAACCGCATTACACAGAAATGTTTCGAAAATAAACATAAAAATGGTTTACATTAACAAAAAAATAGTTCAAATGAACATAAAAATAGTTCAAATGCACATAAAAATAGTTCAAATGAAATAGTTCAAATGAAAAAAAAATAGTTCAAATGAATTTTAAAATAGTTCAAATGAAAAAAATAGTTCAAATGAACAAAATAGTTCAAATGAAATAGTTCAAATGAAAAAAAAATAGTTCAAATGAACATAAAAATAGTTCAAATGAAATAGTTCAAATGAAAAAAAAATTGAAATGAACTAAAATGTAGTTTTAAATGAAAAAAAAATATTTCAAATGAAAAATAAACAAACAAAAATTTCAAATAAAATTGTTTAAAAACATATAAATAGTTCAAATCAAATGTGATTTACCCTACTCCCGACGTGATTTTACCCGGCCCCTTTATTTGTCACCTCCCACGGGCCTGCGGGCCCCCGAGGCCCCCTCCCCTAATCACTTTAGCTGATCCACGTCTGATTACAATCCACTAATGCGTGCCCATTGGCAACCTGTGGAAATAGTGTTATGTGATATTCGTGTCCGATGTTACAATTTCAGTGACCAATACTTAAGATAAAAGATTTTAGCGAGGGGGGGGCAAGATTTCTGGCCCCCACTGGCTGTTTTTTGTTTCCCCTGGAATATTTTTTGTTTATCGTCAATGACACTATAAAAATACATCAACACTCAAAAATAGGGGGTTTTACTAACCTATAGTAACAATTACAGATAATTTATTTGCTTGAAAAACTAACTTTAACTTTTTAACTTTACCATCACATAACTCAATCACTGCCAGTGGCGCAACTAGTGTGGGTCTATCCTAGAGAGCGATTTTTGGACCCTCGGTCCCTCCGGCCCCCCCCCCTCCCATCAATTTTGTTCATGACCACTTATTTTTCATTTTTTCAGCAAAATATTGTTTATTTTTTTTATTATATTAGGTTAGGTTAGGTTAAGACAATGTCATAGTCGAGCGCTGCTTAGTATTTATTTATTTATTTAGGGTTAGGTTAGGTACAAGAAACTTTCTGGGCTGAGCGCTGTTGCTAGGGGCCGAGCGCTGCGGCCACATGGTCAATTATATCCATGTCCTACATAAAAGATTACTATATATTTAGGGTTAGGTTAGGTTAAGACACTTTCTGGGCCGAGTGCTGCGGCTAGGATGGGCTATGGGGCCGAACGCTTCGGCTAGGACAGGCTAGGGGCCGAGCGCCTCGGCTAGGACAGGCTATGGGGCTAGGCACTAGGCCACATGGTCAGTTATATCCTTTTCTTACATTTAAGATCCAAGTACAAAATTGATAGGAGAGGGGGCGGGGGAGTCCAAAAATCGTTCTCTAGGAAATTACCAAATTTTATAACAGGAAATTTATACATACCTTTGTTATTGTCAACTCTTACATTTTAAATGTAGTTTTTTTTGTCCATTTGAACTATTTTTATGTCTATTTGAACTTAATTTTTCTGGTCAATTTGAACTATTTTTGTGTTCATTTGAACTTTTTTTTGTGTTCATTTGAACCATTATTTTGTTACATTTTAACAATTTTTTTCTTCATTTTGAACTATTTCTTATCCATTTGAACTATTTTGATGTCCATTTCAACTATTTTTTATCCATTTGAACTATTTTTATTGTCCATTTAAAATATTTTTTTGTGTATTCGAACTATTTTTTTTGTTCATTTCAACTAATTTTTTTTCATTTGAACTATTTATTTCTCCATTTGAACTATTTTTTTGTCCATTTGAACTATTTTTTTTGTTCATTTCAACTATTTTTTTGTTCATTTGAACTATTTTTATGTCCATTTGGAACTATTTTTATGTCCATTTGAACTATTTTTTTTTTCATTTGAACTATTTCATTTTAACTATTTTCATGTTCATTTTAACTATTTTTATGTCCATTTGAACTATTTTTTTGTTCATTTGAACTATTTTTTTGTTCATTTGAACTATTTTTATGTCCATTTGGAACTATTTTTATGTCCATTTAAACTTTTTTTTGTCATTTTTCATTTAAAATACTTTTTCTCATTTGAACTATTTTTTTTCATTTGAACTATTTCATTTGAACTATTTTTAAGTTCATTTGAACTATTTTTTGGTTCATTTAAACTATTTTTGTGTTCATTTGAACTATTTTTTTTGTTCATTTGAACTATTTTATGTCCATTTGAACTATTTTAATGTTCGTTTGAACTATTTTTTTGTTTATTTCATTTAAAATATTAATAGTTCAAATGAAAATAGTTCAAATGAAATAAAAAATAGTTCAAATGAGCAATATATTTACTCAATTGAACTATTGTTCATTTTAACTACTCACGTGGTACCACGTGCAGTAGTTTAAATGAACAGTAGTTGAAATGAATCATAGTTCAAATGAACAATAGTTCAAACGGGAGTAGTTCAAATGAGATAGCATCTTAGGTCATCGTTAAAAAATGGTCCTATAGTCGCTACGCAACAGAATTTCCGCGGCAACTGCGCTTATACTTTTGAACAACAAATCAAATTAAACACTTATCTTAAATCAAATATCTTAAATTAAAAATATATTTATGCAATTTAAATTAAATAACACATGCTTATTTATGCTAACTTTCTCCTCTCATATTGCCGTCTAATGGAGGTTAAATATATTATAATTTTTAAACCAATTTAACAAACGTTTTGAAATTAGAATAATTTGTTTTATCATAACTATTAAAGGAGGTCCGTCCTAGTAAATGATGTTTGCAACATGACCCTGATTTCAATCGTTTTTCAACACGAATTAATATACTTTATTTTACAATATATAAGGATATGGTCCAAAAATTGTTCTGTAGGAAATTGCCATGAAAGATATTTAAGTTTTTAAAAAGATTCAGAAAGAACTCAACCTGCGTTTGCCCTGGAGGGGTGGGCGGGGGTTAGATTTGGCAGCAGCCAACACAGTTAGGTGAGCATGTCGCAATGACCGAAAGAGAGCCAGTTCTGGCCCACAAGCCTGTCCTAGCTGCAGCAGTTGGCTTGTCCCCATCAATTGGGATTGATATATATATACCTTGTTGATAGCTAGGCTTGTGTCCTTGTGTGGCATTTAGAGCACTGAAACCCTGCGTTAATATATAACCAGGTTTTTTATTCACCTAATTCCTTATAAAGTTTATTCAACAGCTTTAAACAATTCGAAATTGAAATGAATAATCTAGGGAACACACTGTATTAATGTACTCTACTGCACATAATTTGTGAACATTTACATGATTTGCACACTTTGAACTCCCTTTCAGGCTGAAAGGGACTGACAAAATTCATACCTATAGGGATTGTCAAAATTCCACTCTAATATATATTCTATTCTCTTTGGTTGTATCCTGGTTGACTTTGATGTTGGACGAGTTGAACCTGGATAGATACGTTTCGAGAACTTGTAATGGAGTAGGGCTTTACTATACGTTCCTACTCCTACACCCTCTATATACTATTCTTCCTACTTCTACACCTTCCATATATTACCCTTCCTACTCCTACACCTTACAAATACAGGGTGTTTTTAATTCTGTAATTTTTGTAAAGCTTATATCTGAGTCATCAAAAAAATATTTTAGACTTTTAAAAGTTCTGATTAGCTTATTAATGAACGTTTTGTAATTCGAAAAATAAAAATACGTAAATCCACAATTTCAAATTGTCGTGAACGATGGTGATGTTCAGAAAAATAGAATGATGGACAAACAATTTGGATCGTTTACAGAAATGAATAAAAAATCGTTTTTTAAAAACGAACGATTAAAAATAAAAATGAAAGATTTAAAACGATATCAAAATAAGGCGATCCATTTTTCACTGACAATTCTGCATATTAGGAGGCTCCGGAGGTCTTTCACGGGGCTCATGGCAGCTCTGCAACCGCTTCGACGTTAAACACAATATTGGATTGCAAGAACAGACAATTGAAACAAACAGCATGAAGAACTTGTTGGTCTAATTAAGTTTTTGCGTTTACTAAATATTTCCTTCTTTTTACACTCCACAAAAATACTTTTTTCAGGTGATGAGGTGAAAATACGTAAACTAATATTTTTTTCCTTTTCAGACAAGGAGAGATAAACTTTTGTTAGGAAAATATATATGTCTCTTTTTTGTATAAAATTTGTGCTTAATTTAATAATCTAATAGCTCGCAAAAAGAACAGAGTTGGTTTTAAAGTTGGGATTTTAAAATCGATAGAGAGATAGTTCAACTATAGATCTGTCTAGTTAAACAACTTCTCTATTGCCAATGAGGTTAACTACAGAATTTGTTTAACTTAAAGGGAGTGTTCTCGAAAAATGAAAAGGGGTATAGGCTTAATGCGATAAAAAAGCGCTTTTGATCGCTACTAATCTTACTTATATCTGTTGTGTCTATCAGGAGAAAATTGTTAAAACCAAATACACCGAAGAACGCACCGAACACTCCATTTAACGTACGTGCAGTTCAACTGCTTCCTGGTATTTATTAATTCTCATCTCAGAAAGTAAAAATCTTGAAATTATACTGTTTAATTAATAAAAAAGTTTTTACAATTTATCCAAAATTGTAAAAATTTAACGTTGATTTTAAAAATTTGTTCATTTAGGTAAAAGGATAAGTTTTGCAGAATATATGTATTCACAAATGTCAGTTTCCATATTACACAGAGCGTCCCATATCATATTAGATTATCTCCAAGCTTTAACGCCAAAATAAACACTTGGATAGCCTGACATTTTCTGCAAGAAAATTTTTATTCCATTTTACAAGATGATTTTTTTTCTTAATATTTCTTATTAGGCCCGAAAAATGTAATTTAGACCCTGCAATTAACGATGGGACACCATGTATGTGTCAACAAATCACAATTGTGTCAAAAAAATTCTTCTGTGGCGCGTTCTTATCACAAATGTGCACCCCTATTTTGTAAAATCCTAGTTAAAAGCCTGTTTTCAATTGTTACTTGAATAAGTTAGTTATGAAAAAAGAAATGGAAAGTTGTCATCATAGTATTAATATAAATTTTGGGAATGCAAACAATCTCATTATTTGATAAGTTTATCAGTTAAAAATTAAAAACATAAAAATATATTTATTTTCAGTAGTTGTCACGGAGACCTCGCAGACGGCAAAATAAATGATCCACAAAGCATTGAAAAAAAAATAAACTACTAGCCTAAGTGCCCGGCGTTCATCGTAATTAAATTTCAATTTTACAAATTCTTATAGTTATTCTTTGCAATTCATGCAGAAGTACCTTACATTGCCCGTGATTTTAAAAATATATTATTTTAATTTTACATATTCTAGTTATTCTCTGCAATTCGTACATTTTTCAAAACCAGATTAAAAAAGCACTAAAGTCTTTACTTATTGCAAGGAAGATCATGAAAGATCCTGCATGCATAATAACTTTATTACGTTGAAAATAAAAATATATGCAGGATCAAAAGACTTATTACAGAAAAGAATATAAAAAATATTTTTTCTTTGGAAGGAACATTAAAAGGTAAAAAATTGAGATTTTTAAAGTTTTTGAATAAAGCGGAAACGAATCTAAATTATGAGAAAACAGACCTAAAGTTTGAGGAAACTGATCTAAAATATGAGGAAACAGATCAATTTTTAAGTTTTTGAAAAAGAGGAAACGGATCTAAAATATTAGGAAACAGACCTAAAATTTGAGGAAACCAAACAACAAAATGAGATTTTTTAAGTTTTTAAAAAAAGCTGAAACAAATCTAAAATATGAGGAAACTTTAGATACGTTTCCTCTTTTTTAAAACTTTAAAATTGATCAGTTTCCTCAAATTTTGGGTCCGTTTCCTCATATTTAAGATTTGGTTCCGCTTTTTACAAAAACTTTAAAATCTCAATTTGTTGATCGGTTTTCTCTAATTTTAGGTCAGTTTCCTCATATTTTATTTTTAGATCCGTTTCCTCTTTTTTTCAAAAACTTAAAAATTGATCTGTTTCCTCATATTTTAGTTCAGTTTCCTCAAGTTTTAAACCTAATATTTGAGGTCAACAAATTGAGATTTTTAAAGTTTTGAAAAAGCAGAAACGGATCAAAATATGAGGACACGGACCTAAATTTTGAGGAAACCGATCAACAAATTTGCCATAAATATTCCTGGCGGGAAAACAAAATTTTAGTCCAATCTAACAAGGTACCGGTTGATTTGTGTTCACTTGGCCGTATGTTCAATCAGAATATAAACCGGTTTCTGATGAGCTGACTTTAGTGCATATGTACGTTAGTTCAATCGGACATTAATACAGACATTTAAGATAAAATTGTCAAAAATAGTTTTTTTTTGAATCGTTACAAATTGCCGATTGCAGAATCCATACAAATTTACTCAATCTCCATCCATCGAAATAATTTGGAGAAACCAAAACTTTTAGCTTGGGACAGGAAAAATATAGTAATTATTAACTGTATTTGTAATTCAAAACTATATAATAAGAAAATTTGGAATTTTTTAACATAAATGATTTAAAAAGTACAAAACTTAATGACGAATCAATTTCAGTGTGAAATGATGATTTGAGGGGGGGTGACTTAGGAAGTTAAGCGGAGGTGCCAGCAAAACATAAAGGTGCCGACTGCCGACATGTTTTTGAAAACATTTTTAAAAAGCTTGGAAACTTTGAAAGATCTCTTGACTATTAACTTGACATTCTCAAAATGTGCTCATTACAGTATTTACCATCAAGCTCTCTTCTTAAGATGTGGAATAACCTGCCTCTTGACTTAAAAAGAAGCAACTCTCTAAGTATATTTTAAAATAGACTACTAAATTCTCTTTTTGAAAATTACATTACAAATTACAATGTGTTATAAACCGAATTGCTATTCATGTAAAACTAATTAGAAATGTTTTAATATGCTTTGATATTTGTTGTGTACATGTCAGAAAATTACTTTAAACTCTAGTTATTCGAATTAATGTATAAACTATTTTGCATATGATAAATTTGCACCCTGATCTCTAATAGTTCTCCTTAAATCTATTTAATTGAAATGTGTTGTTATCATTATTAAAATTAGGTGGGAAAAAAATCAAAACAGCCAAGAGCTATTTTCCACCTAATTGCTTTATACTTGTACTGTTAATATAATCATCAATTTGTAATTGTAAACTCGTTCTGTAAACAGATACATGTATTTTAGCAATAAACTTTATCTTATCTTATCTTCTCTGTCTAACATGCAGAAAACAAAGTGAACCAGGATAATGTGTCTATTGAGCACGTATAAAAAAATTGTATTTTCGACCTAAAATCTACATTTCAAAATTCTATTTATCAAAACATAATTATAATTGTCAATTCTTTGAAAAGCTTGAGTTAAACAATAAACCTACAAGTCTTGAACCAAATCAGTTCACTATTTTATTCCTAAACAAAAAAATGTATAGGCCAGGCAAACCAAAACATAAAAAACCGTTTTGAAATAGAGAAATAGGTAAATTTTTTATTACTGACCATTTTGAAGGTTTTTTCTGGCCATTTAAAAAACAATTTGTTCAAGTATTGAAAATCTGGAAATTCACGAGTTTTGAAGTTTGTAAAGAAAAGGCATTATTTTCCAAATTTTTTGAGCTATACCAATTCTTAATAATAATTTAGAAACTTATGGTAACTTTCCTTTTGCATGTTTGGTTAACATATGTCTACCGTGTTTAGAAATGGGTCTGAGGCTGTATTTGAACAGATCTTGAAGGCTGGGGCTGTATTTGAATAGATCTTGATAAGCTGGGGCTGTATTTGAACAGATCTTAAAGGCTGGGGATGTACTTGAACAGATCTTGAAGGCTAGGGCTGTATTTGAACAGATCTTAAAGGGTGGGGCTGTATTTGAACAGATCTTGAAGCCTGAGGCTGTATTTGAACAGATCTTGAAGGCTGAGGCTGTATTTGAACAGATCTTAAAGGTTGAGGCTGTATTTGAACAGATCTTGAAGTTTGAGGCTGTATTTGAACATATCTTGAAGCCTGAGGCTGTATTTGAACAGATCTTGAAGTCTGAGTCTGCATTTGAACAGATCTTGAAGTCTGGGGCTGTATTTGAACAGATCTTGAAGTCTGAGTCTGCATTTGAACAGATCTTGAAGTCTGGGGCTGTATTAGAACAGATCTTGAAGGTTGAGGCTGTATTTGAACAGATCTTGAAGGCTGATGCTGTATTAGAACAGATGTTTAAGGTTAAGGCTATATTTGAACATATCTTGAAGCCTGAGGCTTTATTTGAACAGATCTTAAAGGTTGAGGCTGTATTTAAACAGATCTTGAAGTCTGAGGCTGTATTTGAACAGATATTGAAGGCTGAGGCTGTATTTGAACAGATCTTAAAGGTTGAGGCTATATTTGAACATATCTTGAAGCCTGAGGCTGTATTTGAACAGATCTTAAAGGTTGAGGCTGTATTTGAACAGATCTTGAAGCCTGAGGCTGTATTTGAACATATCTTGAAGCCTGAGGCTGTATTTGAACAGATCTTAAAGGCTGAGGCTGTATTTGAACAGATCTTAAAGGTTGGGGCTGTATTTGAACAGATCTTAAAGTCTTCGCCGCACAAATAGTTGAGGCTGTGACTGAAACCGTCTTGGACGTTGTCTTTGTTGAGGTCGCTGTCTCTGGTACTGAAATATTAGACTTCATGTTGAAGAAAAGTCTACTAAATTTTTTTCATAATCCGGTCATGAGTTAAAAAAATGTTAGTTTTAATTTATAGAAGAGTCCCTGTGTAAATCTTAAGGTATTGCAGGATATAGTTAAAATTGTTGCGTTTCCATAGAAATAAAATGTTGTTCTTTCTTAGATAAAGATGAAAGATAAAAGTTTAATCTTTCTATTTTCCATGTCCAAATTGAGTCGTGGACTGTTGCTTGCCAAGAATGAAAAGTTTTAGCTAACAAACTCGACTTAACTATTTTCTAATTCACTTTGGTTTTAATTGGATTGGTAGTATTTGAAAGCTTAAGTTTAAAAGAAGGTTTGGAAATCTCAAATAGAAAATACCAAGGTACATACTACACAGTAGCAAAAAGACGACTTAAAAGTAGTCTTTGATTTTTAAATTTATTTGTTTCATTTAGTCGTCAACTTATATTAAGCCTAGTCACATTTAGCCTAGTCACATTTTGCCTTGGTTAAATCATGCCTTGGAAACAACTTCTTATAATTTTGCCAAAATTTGACAAAATGCTACCTGCAAGGCAAAGCGTTAAGAAGCAAACCTGAACATGACAAAATGTGACGAGTCCAAAATTTTCATATTCATGGCATTTCAAAAATGTAGTCTGCCTTTTCTGTGCTGTCAATATTACCAAAGATATTAAGAATTTCGTTCAGATTTCAACTTTATTAAATAAAACCGAAACTGTCGAAATCTGAACGAAATTCTCCGGTAATATAGAAAGCACAAAAAATGCAGACCATATGCTAAGATTTTGTGATTATAACTCTAGAATTATAGGCGTGGTTCCTAGCTTGGCGGAGGGGGGGATAGATAAAACTCCTAAGAATGCGCGAATACCGGATAATATTTCTTTAATTCTCTCTCTCTATGACAGCTTGCCATGACAGCTTGTTTCTATAGATAGTACGGGTTAAGGATGGTTATTATGAATCTGATACAATAAGGTTGATTTTAATTTGATACGAATGTTAGTGATTGATATTATGACTGTGAGACTGGTTGGATTTTTGATACGAATGTTGATTTTAATTTGATACGAATG